>NC_056735.1:1037154318-1037266818 GCF_019279795.1 Protopterus annectens
CTGTCACTTTTAAAAAAGTGTTTGCAATAAAAAAGTGCAAGCCCAATAATAGTTACGACACTCACACACTTTACTATGAAACTACACTATCTGTATGTATACAACTTACTATGAAACTACGCTATCTGTATGTATACAACTTACTATGAAACTACACTATCTGTATGTATACAACTTAAGAAACCGCATGCAATAAATTTTCTTTACCATGTCCTAGCTAGAATTTTTATAAGAGTTCTAAATTTAAGTTTATCTTATATATATATATATATATATATATATATATATATATATATATATATATATATATATATATATAAACAATAATGCAAACTGTCAACAATGCAAGCTATTGCATAATATTTAAAATGCCCCCAAGCATTGTTAATAACCTATTGTAATGAATATCAGAATATAATTGGTGTTCTGAAAATACATTTATCACCTTTTTATAAATATATTTCGATTCTGATTTATTCTGGTGTTTTTTTTTTACCATTTTTATTGATATGGAATGATGTTCACTATATTCAGCTATTTAAGGTATGTATATAAATATTGTTTAGCCTTTTAATAATGCATTCTAAATATTAATCGAAAACATGTTTTGCTGACAGCTTGTATTACTCAAGTTCTTGTCCCTGACAGTATGCATTGCTTGCAAGTAGTTGACAAATTTATTTTGTAATGTATATTTATTTGCATGCATACACGTGTATGTATGTATATATCAGTTTGCTGTAAGTCAGATGTATGATGTATTTATTTTGCCTGATAAGAATGTTTGAGTAGGACACTTTTAAAAAAGAATAATGCTTTCCCTCTAAGGAAAGGAATAGGAAGTGTCTTCATAGCTTGGGTTATGGCTGAAAAGGGTCTTTGAACCAGCCCACCTACCTGGTTGCCAACCAGTAAATGAATAAATAGCCGAGTTCCTGTGCAGGTTATTGGGTGGGTGGTCAGTTAGAGATAAGACGTCCAGTTGCAATATTATGTTACTTAGATCCTGTCATGGATCAAAACTTTTTGTATACACATTTGTCTATAGGCAAGGCATCCTAGAAAAAAAAGATATTTTTTTTTCCTTTAAGAATAGCTATAAAGCAGCACACTGCATAGTAACACACAGATTTTAAATCATGTTCTCAACTTACTAAATGAGACTTAACTGCATATTAAATATTTGTTCAGTGTTACTGTCACATCATTACCATGAACAACAATCTTAAGTTTTGAAACATACAGTCGAACAAAAAGCCTCCCATGTTACTAATTGCATTGTTATGTAGCAAATAGGGATGGAAAGTTGTACAAGTGCCAGAGCAAACACATAACAGACCCAGCAGCTAGAAAGTCTCTGGCAAAACATAGTGCATAGGACTATGTGTACAAATGTAATTAAAACCTCATATTTGTCAATGCATCAATGGAGATGATGCAAGTTTTCTTAGGAAAAGTAGAAATGTTCAGCACAGTAGTTTAAGAATATAGAAAACACAGGCCTTTAATAGTACACACATGTCAACCAGCCTGGCTTCACTAGATGCAGGGAAGTGATTTGATGTTTTTGTCACTCATTAGCATACCATACATGGAAGATGACTTATTTTCTGAAACTTTAAGAAGTTTCCACATGGCTAGTTCATTTTTAATATTTCAGCTTTGCATCTGCAGAAAATTATGTCATGTTTGTCAGTAAGCAGTAATTATATCAAGCCTGCTGTTGGTGTCAGGTTTGTGAAAAGGAAATCGTACAGTTTCTCTCAACGTGCAAATCATTGGTTCTTGTTTGCATTATTATCATAATTTATCTGTTTGATAGCCCCTGTTAGGTCAGGGACAACTGAATGGACTCTTTATATAGTTGTATTCTAAGATGCCAGGATCAGACACTACCACTCACCTACTTTTATCATGTTCCAGAAGATTGTTGGAGAGACCGACAAGTAATGAAGAAATAGGTTACATGGGAGCTCATTTTTACCTTAGTGAACATGGATTTTCCTGTTTTGATATACGTGGTAGAGTGGCAGTGGGGTGCATATTAGTTTTAACTGCTTACTTGTCATCTTCCCAACAGCGGATGTATGAAGGGTTACTGCATCGTAAAAAGGTACAGACTATTGTTACTGGCTATTGTATGTTAACTTAAAGCTGTTATGCTGCATTAGTTGAAATGCATGCAAACAGCAGACATGTATGAATGGACAGAATCAGTTCCATGCAATATCTTTCAGGCTATAAATCACTCAGAATTACTGTACCTCAGCAGTCTCTGTTAAGGAAAGGCTAATGTGGACTCACTCCTATGTGGCCAGTTAGTCTTGTAATGTATTAATGTCCTTGGTGAGTGTAAAATATGTGCTTATTTCTGCTATGGACAGTGAGGAAAGAGTTTATACCATGCTAGCTATTTATAGTTATAGTTACAATATACTGAGGTGAAGTGCACAAATTGATCTCAACTCAGAATAATTCATGAGATGTTTATCTGTAATGCCAAGCAATGAAATGCATTATTTACTTTCACTGTTATTATACAATGCAGTTGACCAAAGACTAGCTGGCATATTTTATATGCTATATTTAGAAGTTACTTTTCTATGGCATTGCCCTAGAATGTTTTGTTATTTATGTGTATTGAAGGAAGGCTAACTATTTAACACTTCATTGCTGTATATGACTTATGCATTTTATAACTTTCTGCAACTAGTATTTTATTGAGTCTTCTCCCTTGCTTTAACCATCAGACAAAGGGCTACAGTTGGACTGAATTTTTTGTACTGAACATGCATGTCTTGCCACTTTGTCAGGTGATACCCATTGTTTTCTGTGATTTATCTTTGTGTGGCAGTTTCTCATATCATTGCACTTGAATATACTATGCGTAGCAGATTGCAGGAATCAGAACTCAGAGATGGTGTCCATCAGTAGATAACAGATAACCAGCTTCATTAGCTGCTCATTTTCAAGTTGGTTGTGTTATACTGGCCTCTTAAAGTGGAAACTGTCAGCAGCCATCAATAGCAGTAGAGCCCTGAGTGACACCACCCTATAATCAGTCAACCTCATTTTGCTGCTGTAAATCACTTTGTGGTTTGGCTGAGATGCACTGAGATACATCTTACTATGCCAGGAGCAATGCTGTAGCAGCTGTATGTCTGCATAAAGGTACAAGCCATAAGTCATGCCAAGCAGCTCTCACTAGACTTCTTGTAAACTGCTGCATTGCTGCAAATCTGTTTTGATAATGGCTAAGATGTATTAGTGTGAAAAGAAGCCCTGCCAAGTCAGATTCCGAAGCTATTTCATCTCATTGCCAGGTTATAATTTATTTTGAAGCTATTCATGATGTGGTTCAAAACTAGTAATGCAAATTTGTATTTTTTTACTAGTTTACTCAATGATATAACAGTTTGAACAAGTGCAGGTTATGAGTGTCTTTACATCACCACAGGCAACCAGCCAGCTGTCCTTATTCCCAAGCAGCACAAAGTAGCACACCTGCATGTAAACCATGATGACACTTATTATAAGCCAAAGGAGATGAGAGAAGAAGAATTGGAGCAGCTGCTGCAAATATTCAATTATGGCTACAATATTCCTCGTCATACTGAGCATTTCCACTGGGAAAAGAACAGTCATAGTAACAGCTGTGTTTTTGCCTAAATATTGCACATGAGTATGTGTGACGAACACATGCACACCCCCCCACACACATAAAATTTACATATAACATTTTATTTATTATTTATTCACATTTGGTAATTGAATAAATAAATTAATTCAAGGACCCTTTTCTGATACAGCTCATAAGAAGGCAGCAGTAACATAAATGAAAGGTAAATGATGCAGTGCTACCCAATGTAAATGGAAAACACATTTTATTTAGATATCAGAAACAGGAAACAACTCATTTAGAAAGTGAGGGCGTAAGAAGGAGGAAGTAGGACAGTCACAGTATGTATAAGCCAAAGGAGATGAGAGAAGAAGAACTGGAGCAGCTGCTGCAAATATTCAGTTATGGCTACAATATTCCTGGCAATATCATACACTTGAAATAAAGTCATACACTACTTACCTGAAAGATGATGCTGGAATTACGGGAAGGAAGAAATAGCAATCTACCTAGATTAAAAATAGTTTTCAACCACAACTAGATATAGTTAATTAAAATAATATTTTAAGTGTTCCATAAAAATAGGCAGCACAAATTTGACATGACTTTTGAAATTAAATCAGTTGCGCAGTAACAATTATCTTCTGATACACGGCCTCATGTCACAATCCTTGCAGTATGTTCTGATCCATTCTTTTTGTGGATATACAGCCTGACCTAGGCTATTTAAATAAGATTAGGTACTATTGAAATAAAACACTTCCCATCTGATCTATTTCATTTCCTTAACTTTGTTTCCCCCACTGTCTACCCATGCCTTTTGGAAATAGCTTGTTTACTAGAAATAACCACTTCATCAAGTTTGATGGGGCAGTTGTTTTTTTTTTTCTGATACACTGTGGTAATTTCCTTGAAACTTACTAATAAAATGTCAGCACCTGTACTCTAGGATCAGTCTTAGATAGCTTCAGGTAAAACACTCAGTAAGAAATTATTCAGGCACAGAACTGATCTGATCCCAGAAACTACTTAGATTAATTGCTCCTCAAACAATGCCTCAAACAGCACACCAAAAACTGTGTAAGTAGTGACTACACTATTTCATTTTTTTGAAGTGACTCGGAGGTTAAAGATTCCATCCCTCCTGTGCAGAGAAGAGGGTTAAAAGTACCCCCAATGACTTCTGTAAAATTGCTTGATAACAATAAAATGTCATAATCTTGACTGTTAGTATGGACTATATAGACTTTTACAGCAAATTGATCAGAGGAAATGAATTGCTCCTTTGTTTACTGAGTCAGTGTTGAAGAAATTGGGCATCCTTCAGATATCTATGAAATTTCTCTGTTCCTAGTGTATTAACTTGAGAAGAATGAAAAAAAAAAAAAAAAAAAACAAATAGGAACAGGACAATTGCATCAACATGCCACCTCAACCAAGCCACAGGAGCGAATTAACTCTTTCAGTACAATACATGAACATACAAAAGCGGCAAAGAGAATGCATCAACACATGCCCCTAACACCCACTTGTCGATGGACTCTGTGGTCTGTCCATTGCAGATCTCTCTCTGGAGCTTTTCCAGCTATGTCTGGAGGTAGGCTGCAAATGAAAAAAGCCAAACCACCCTTTTATGTCTGCCTAAATGATGGCCTAATCTGGCCAACCTTTGCCCCAGTAATAGGAACAAAGTTTCCAACTGTTCGGTAGAGGGAAGATGATCATCGGGCAATAGAGAAAACAAATAGGCAAAAAACAAAACAAAAAAAAACATGCCCTATATCAAGACTAAAATGAACTGCTGTATTGATTAGAACTCTAGGGACATGCATGTTTGCTGGAGAGGTACTTTTTCAGTACTTTGACCAGTTTTCAGTTGCTGCAGTAATGTAGTGTAGAACAGCTGGAAAGATACCGAAGCAGGCCTTGGTTCAATCCTTGTTGAAGAAAGCATTTATTTAGTGCTATGCTCCAGGTCAATGGTCAGGTCTTTTCTTTTAAAACTCTTACTTTGTACAGTAGGTCGTTTAAATTTTGACCTGGGAGTAGCTTGATTCCTTCTCTTCATACCCAGAGAGAGTTAATTTGATCCTGTACCTTGGTTGTGGTGATGACCTGATACACTTTTCTGTCAGTTAAACATATAAACATTTGGGAGGGATAATTTCTTACCTGCTTCAACAGCTTAGTATCAGGGAACTTAGAATGGTTATCTGGAGGTCTTGGGTTTGAGTCCTATGTGAAGCTCGTATTACTTTGTTCTGTTCTCTTGGACATTAAACAGCACTTTGCTCCGAATTAGTATAACAGTTCATCAGCGTCTTGACTTAGTAGTGTGTTGATACCCAGAGTCTCTCTGTCTGTCTTATTTCTTTCTTTTTTCTGGATTCTAGAATGGAATAATGCATGGTATGCAAGAAACATGAAAGAATGAGATAAGTGCATGCATTTTTGGCTTCCATTTCTACATTTGAAGTCAGTCCTATAAATTGCATAGGCCACTCCAGCCAGTCCATCATTCCTTTAGCTACTCATGTTGATCTGATTTAAGCCTGTGGGTTGGCTTCTCCATGTTACTGGGAGAGGCAACCAATAGCAGCATGTGTCAGACATGGGGGTAATGTTACATGGACTTTATTTGCTTTGTGTAAATTATATGATTAGTGCATATGTTTGATATGCTCCATTTGTACATTTGATAATATGTCTCTGTACCAAGCGCTGAAAGTGGCCTTTCTGCCCATAGATACAGACAACATATTCAACAATATGCGGCACCACGATCAGCCTTGCATGGAATAGTTTTAAGTGAACTTTATTGTCATGCATGTGCACACCTCTCAACTGTCCAGAATTTTGCAGTGTCCAGATTTTTTCCTTATATTTTTGGCCTATTTCTCAAAAAAAATATGGTCTTCTGGCAAACAGTTGAGTACTGGAGTCATTAAATAATGACAGACGTTTGAGTTTCAGACTCAACCTGTTATTCTAGCAACTTTCCAAATTTGTAAGAGCAATATTTATAAACTGCCATTGATTTTGGGCCTTTGTTCCCCGATTAATTTTGGCTTTGTCCAGAATTCTTGTAGTATTAGATTGAGAGGTTTGTGTATGTATATTTTTATGTTAGTTCTCCTACAAAACCTTAACTTCCTCCCTCTTTGTGATTGGATCACAACTGGTTGATAACTCAGCTCATTGCAAAACCAGATAAGCTTTATTTATTTATTTTGCAGGGGACAAGCCTTCTCCCAACACTATGCTGATGACTTCACTTCCCACAACCCACTTAATTGACTATATTCTGTCTCCATTGCTTCCAAATTGCGAGGAAAAGAGAAACACCCAGAAGGGCTGGCAGCTTACAGGTGCAATAGTACTCTTGTTAATCCAATGAAACAATGTGAAACACAAATGGAGAATAATAAAAGTAACAAGGTATATTCTGATGAGTCAGGACTTGCCATCTTACATTCTATTGATATATAGGGAAACATAGTTGTCATGGTAACCTCCAGGTATATACATATAGGTTCATAGATTAGTACTAGGCTAGCTCCCCTTGTAGGCCATTTTAATCCTAGCCAGTTACCCTTTTTTTTGTGGTTGAAATAACCAGTCCCGTTTGGTTGTAGATTGGTTTTTCCCATCCCATGATAGATAATTATATATTACCTCTGATGAGAATAACTGGGATCCTATCATAGGTAATTATGAAGTGAATGTAGTCCAGATTACAAAGGCATAACAATTATGTGTAGTATGTAGATGCTAGACAATATCCAAGGCATACCTAGATTTCACCTAGACTTTCCTCTGTGAGTGTCTTTATGTGATTTTTTTTAAATCTTGGTTGGATGAAATTATATACAATGTATTGTGTGAGTCAGTGCTATATCTAAAACTCAAACTATCGAATGACAAGTGATTGAACACAACTGATTGATCACCTGCTGATTGAAAAACTGCCAAAAATAGTCAAATATGTTTCTGCTCTTAGTGTATGCATTGGGCTATCAATGTTATGAATGTTGATCTTTACATGTTGACATTTGAGATGTCAACATTTGAATGTTTAAGTACATTCCAGTATAGTTGTATGTATAGCATTCAGTAAATTGGGTTTCATTGAGTCCTGGAAGAATTGATCAAGATCCAGCAATATTCAACTCAGGAAACCTCAGGTATAGTTTTTAGCATTGGCTTTGTGTGTGGGTGGGGGGATTCCAACTTTCCCTACTCCTCAAAGTCAGTCAGGTGGGTTTTGATGGTTTGAACTAAATGAGCTGGGACTTGTTGAATTCTAGCTTAGTAATACCACATATCCTGGAAAAAAATACACACACACACACACACACACACACACACACACACACACACACACACACACACACACACACACACACACCTAAATCTATCCCTCGCCCTCACCTATCAAACAATCCCACAAGTGCATGGAAAAATCCATCCCCTCACTTACCCTTACTCTTACCCCACACACCAGTATCTACACACTCTCCAACACCAACCTAGCTGCCATAACAAGCACATCATTCAGCTTCCTGCATTCAGTGTAAGACTTACTTGATGAAGATTGCATTTGATCTCCATAACTACCTGGATATTCTTTTGAACAAATTGCCATTTGACAGACTAACTGACATCCATATGTATATATGATTGAACCTGCAAATCTTTCTTGACATTTAAAAAGGTTTATACCTGACCAGTGTTTGACAACAAAATCGTAAACTTGGAATTTGATTTAGGAAGAGAAAACAACTTCATATTGCACACTAAGCCATGATCCTAGGTACTATGTGTTCACCCTTACATTGATGTGCTAGTTATTAGACCTCTCATAATTCAAGAACCTGGTTGTGAAGCAGTAAATATAGGCTACGAGTGACCAATGTCTCAGTGCAGCATTCTGAATTTGTCCTACATGTCATGTGTATAATAGTGATATGCACAGAATCAGCCATGCTCTACCTTGCATCATGATGTATATTAACACAATATACCTAATCAAATACATGTCAAGTTTCCAGATGTTCATAATTCATTCATTTGTTAATTCTCTGATTACCCGGTAAATCTGGCACAGGTTTGTGGGGGAGATGGAGCCTATCCCTGCACAAAACATTTGTAAAACATAGAATTTATCCCAACACACAGGCAAACACACACACACACACACACACACACACACACACACACACACACACACACACACACACACACACACACACACACTCATACACTCAAACACAGTCTCATATGCAGTCTCACATACATGCAGACTTTGCAAAGGAGACCTGAAGCTGAGAACCACATAGGAGAAATAAGCACTGTAAACCTGTAATGCTAACTACTGCATTGTAAGCTTTAATGTATGCCACAATATTTATCCATTCTGATAGCAATGCATACTTAACAGTAACAATATCAGCTTTAGTTCTGCTATTGCTGTTACTGCCTTATGTGGGCATTACTGCACTCCATCCAGTGATCCATTAATCTAGCCCTTTGCCAGCTCCAAAGACACTCATGATTTAGAATGTTATTCAGGTTTCAGGCAGCACATCTGTTCTATAGGCCATTCTCTTTGTCTGATGCATTTCTCATAGTTGTCCTGTTTGTTAACAGTGCAATTTGCTGCTGGTTCCAGGTTTCAGATAAAAGGAGACAACATCTCTTAGCTAATGGAGAGCTCTGTGTGTATGCTAGAAAACCCCTTCATTTTTTGTTTGCTTACATGCTTGCTAATTAACCCCAGTGTACCCCAGGAAAGAGATGTCAACATGTCTATTATGTCTGCATAGTTTATTTTGCATATACGTGATTGAAGAGGCAATGCTGTAAGGCACTATATGATTATGAGAACAGAGGTACTATCCATATATTAAGATCATTGCAAAGGCTTGCAGATTTCATTATTTTTTAAAATTTAAATATATTTTATACAGGGTTCTTTTTCCTGGAAACAAAATGTACAGCAACTAGTATAGCACACTTTTCATTTTTTCCTTGAACTCAGAGTGAAAATGAATTAGTTTATTCTTACCGATGCCAAAAGCAGCTGTAAAATAAAACTTTGTATATATTTGTAGGCATCTGTGAACATTTTTTTAATTTTCATTCTTGTATGTGCATTTCAGATGCAGAGTAAGCTTTCAGTTGTGTGTGTTCTTATCCTGTGCAAGTAACATATCTTGACGAATAATGTTTTTTAAAGCTGAATTGAATATAATATGGCTATTTTTATTGCAGTTTAGGCATTCATGTTAAAGATGGGTGAAAGTGTCATGTTAGCTTTGAGGTTTGTTTTATTTATTCAGTAAGGATAAAAAAATGAAAAACTACTGTGGCATGTTATTTATCACCTTTGTGCTTACTGAAATAATTGTTTATATACTCAAGTTGTGAGCCAGCTGATACAGAGTAGGGTCGTAATACATACATATTGCTGGATAGTGATTGGCTGGCCTATTAGTCTGTTGTAGGTTATCCCACTGCAAAAATCAGTTGAAGGCACAGTGTTTAACTGTTTTGAGTGTACACTGGAGTTCTTGCTAGTGTTAGGCATTTTTTTAGGTTATGTTCATGTAACTGCAGTGTTACAGAGGTAACTCATGGGCATGCTCAGAAATCATCATGATCTGGTAATGACAGCAGAGGAAACACTACGTAGCAGCTTTGACAACTCATAGTTTGTGTACGTTTTCTTTTAGTGTTTCTGTGTCCATGCTTCTTTTAACTAACACAGAGAGCAATTAGGTGTTTCTGTGCACCTTTAGTCAGAGCCATACCTCTCAAGCGTACCTCATTATGAGGAACATACCTCATTTGGGGCCTTAAAAAGTTCATGTTCCTCAGTTCCATATTGAAAGGGTTTGTCACACATTCAGTGTTAGGAATTTTTTAACTGATATTCATGGTAAATAGAAGTGAATCATTGCAATTTATTAAAATATCTTTTTTATAAGTAAAACTAGCATACTAAAACCATCATATGAGCTTCCTAGTTGAAGTTGCTAGTATGCCATTAGTATGTATTGCACATTTTGCATATTTGTTCCACATTATTAGAGCTATTGTTCTTCATTTTGGAGACGAAAGGTTGAGAGCTATGGTCAGAGTGCACACACGCTCATTATTTATTACTAGTCTTAACCATGGCAAAACATATGTATATGTACGTGCCTTATTATATCCTGTACATAATGCACAGCATCTAGTATATCTGGTCAGTGTTACTCTTGCTGGCAGCTGTCTACAAAGAAATGCATGAAGAAAAAAATAAAACAGCCGTCAATGGCTATAAAAACAGAATTCTTCCATGATCCTTCTTCATCATGACTAACTCTTCCAAAGTCTTCTGTACCACTCCATATATTACAGTTATTCATCAGTATTAATTAAAGCCTTCAAATGTCTCTATGAATTCTTACCTGTAGTGAGATAATGAATGTAATGATAAGTTTCTCAGAAATTTGAAAAGCAATGTAGTTTTTTTTCATGCAGTAGAATAGTAGTCTTGATGATGTTTTGAAGCAGATGGGATAGGATGTATGTCATTTGTAGGAACCAAGGGACATATTTCATAGTCCATTATGCTTGAAACATAAACCAGCTCACCATGTAAATTCCAGGAAGTACACGCACATATCAATGTAGGCAACTGGACTAATTACATCCCTTTCTCTTGCTTATTGAAGCATATTACGTTTAATAGTCCTACAGCCGGAGGTGGTTTCAGTTTCCTAGTTGCTAACCATGGGCTTTTTGATTACAACCAGAGAGGACGTCCTGAATTGTATGCAGTGTGGTGAAGAGCAAGGAGTAATCATGTTAAGTGACAAACCAAATGTCTGGTCCTGAGAACCAAAACTGTATGCTAACATTTGATGTGAGTCGCTGTCTTGTAAACGTATGGATCTGAATACAGCTAGGAGAGATGATAAGCTTTTTGTGCTCCTTTGGTGATTTCATGATGAGATGTGACATAAAATGTCATTTGAATTCCTCGATCTACCATTATGCATATTAAGAACTGAATAAGTATTGCTAATTTATTAACAGTAATCCTTTAAAAAATTCTACTTAATTACTGCATCAGTAGACTATTGAAAATGCTACCTAAACAATTGGAAAAAAGAAAAAAAAATCAGTCTTCACTTGCTCAGAGATGGGAAGCTAACATTAATTCATTTTCTACCTGGTATCTAAAATAAAACGGTCATACTTCCTGAAAAACTAAACTGTTTGACAGTTAAAATTAAAATAATTAGCTCTGTTTACCCAAACTGTTGTATGATTATTCCACATCATAAATATTAAGGACGTTGGCACCAGTAATCAAGTTATGACAAGCTCAAATCTCATTTTACATTGTTCTCAAAGGAATAAACATTAGCATAAAGTAGTCTAGTATCTTACAATGTGCATAATTGTTATTTCCAACCTTTGCTGTGGTTCAGCACATATATAGAAAGCTGCACAAGTCAGCTGCTGATCTTACACCTAAGCTGATGCAACAGTGTGCTGGGATGGCCAGCTGCTTTCAGATTGATTAAACACAATGATTCATCTGTTCTGAATCATTGCAGTTGTCTGTTGCTCAGCAGTGACCTTCACACTGTCTCCAATATCCCACAGTATACAGTCTGTCACAAGTAGCAGAAAAGTAGAAGCTAATTAATAAAAGAGAAATATGCTGTTATGCTGTTTTAAAGAAATCAAACATCTTTGCTGATTTTTGCTGTTTTTTTAATTTATGATAGCTTAGTAAAACCCTACACTTCATTTCTCCCTAATTTTCCAAGAAAGGTGGCCGTGTCACAACTTGACACGCTGTTACATTTTAACACCTTTATTAAATTCTTACATTGTAGGCAATATCACAGGTATACATAAAATAACAGAAAAGAAAACAAACCACAGGAAACTTTTTTTATTTTCATGTACTATGCATATGTTTTCTTTTTAACAATTATCATTCACTCCATATTTACATAAATTGATCAATTCCTGCCTCCCCTTAAACCTCACTCATCCTGCTGAACATTAATATGCCTGTATTGTTCCCACAAATTCCAGTTATTCATATAGAGTTTGCTCCCTCCTTTTGTAAAGATCCCATCACCAGTTCATTTATCCCTTTTATAGTACTCATCTCTTCAATTACAGCTGGTTTACATTTTGATTTCCATGTTCTAGTGATTGCATTTTTGGCAGCCAATAGCATTAAACTTAGTAAGGATTTATCATGTCTGGGCAATTCAGATCCTATATCCCAGTTGGAAGGAATCATTTTCTTAGTTACAACCATTTGCCTAAACATCTCTGACAAAATACTCTGAAGAGAATTTGTAAAATCTGCCAACTCATTACATTCACCCAAAAATGCATTTCCAATTACCTGTCCTCCTGAGAAAAAAATTCTGAAGTCTACTTTGGGTATAAAAATATCTCCACAAATATTTCAAAGTAAAAATCCTAAATGGCCTGGGCTTTATTGCATATGTGGCAGCCATACAGATGCCTCACATTGTTCTTTTGTATATTGCCCTTCTGGTTTCTCTTCCCAGTGTTTTCTAATCTCCGCTGATTGATTCTTATAGTTATCATACATTATTTTATATGCCCTACTAATTATTTCTTTTTTAACAGCACCTTCTGTTCTAGACTGTATAAAGTCAATATCAGAGCTGTTCTTTCACTTAGCATTCTCATATTCATTTATCTCTGCCTATCATACCTCTCAACCTCTTAGTGCAAGAAATCTGGACAAAGCCCAATAAAATAGGGGGATAAAGGCCCACAACTAGGGACATATTTTAAATATTGCTCTTATAAACTTAGAATGTTGCTAGAGTAACAGGGTTTGTTTTAGCATACATTTTCTGAAGTATTTTAAGTCAGAAACTCAATGTATGTCATTATTTAGTGACTTCAGTCAACAGATCATCCCACTGATTTGCCAGAAAACCACAAATTTTATGAGGAACAGGCCAAAAACATGAGCCAGAATCCGGACATTCTGCAAAAATCTGTACAGTTGAGAGGTATTTTGCCTATACTCTCTTATCAATCCCTGGTAGGTAAGGCAGTCCCTAACCTGCAGTTAAAACATCTTGGTCTCATCCCATTATGTTTCCTTTCCTGTATAGTTATCTGTCCAGTTATCTGCTCCCAATGCCTTGGTTCTTTTGCTAATTTTCTCCAGTAAATTCCATCTTCCTCTTGGCTATTTTCTATACCCTTACTTGCAGTCACTCCTAACATGGCATTTCTACATAATTTTCAGTTTCATATTAGTAGTAAAAATGAACTAACAGATTTAATACAATTGTGTAAAATTACAGAATGACTACAGACTAAAATATTTCTAATTAGAAAAATACAATTTTCAGCCAATACTTTTAAGAAGACAGTTACTTTTGTATAAATTCATAATTGCTCTATAAATAACCTAGACCTTGTAACAGAAATCTAAAACCAGGAAAAAAAAACAAAAAAAAATCAAGCAACCCCCCCCCCCCATAAAAGACTGTGATATAAATAGTACCTGCTGGAGAGACAGGTATGTGTAACAGAGACCACCCCTTCCATGGAATAGGGTCCCCATCCATGTGAAGTAGAGTTCCTCTAAACCAATTTAAGTGCAACTTGGTCAACTGGACAGGAAACAGGAAATTCATCTCTGGTTTGGCATCTATGTCTCTAATGGACACAGGCAGCCTGTAAATGTTTCATCTCCCATGCCACTGCTTGTAAATGTTTCACCCCCTGCTTACCAGAAGTTGTCAGAGATTTGGGGTGCATTACTGGGCTTAAAAAGGCCCTTGTGGTCATTTGCCTAGTAAACACCTACAAACTTATGAACCTATAAAACTAAACATAGTCATAAATCTATGATGTTGATATGGACACTGAAAGCTAATAAATGCATTTATACTGTGTCAGGTAGAGTATACAAATAACCTATATTTTCCATTTAATGAACTTCCAGATGAGGGACCTCATCATGGCCTAATGATCCATGATTTGCTTTCATCATTACATATCGTAACTGTATTTCCTTTATCAAAGTACACATTTTGTGTGTGTATGTGTTTATTCCTTTATGATTTGTATGTTTAGTAAAGCACATTCAGATTTTATTGGAGCTATAGATATCACATTTTAATCAGTCAGTGACATTTCCATGCAACATTAAATGTAGCAGACCCGTTCTTCATTATTGTAAAGAAACTAAAAAAAATGATCTCTTTCACTCACTAAGACTAAAACTTTGAACTCAGTGATATAAAACAGTGGTAGTTAAAGGGAAGTATTGGGCTACCATGGGCATTGTGATGTCCAGAAATGCAGAGAGTCCTGGACAGCTAAACATCCACTCGGCTGAAGTGTCAACTGATATATGCATGCTACCCTAATGGGTGTATATGCAATTTCAAAACCACTCAATATGGATGATTTGGCATTGATGTGAAGCAGTCAACACTAATAGCTAATGAAGTACTTCTGTATCAGGAAATGGAACTCCCTCTTATGTCAAAATGAACTGTCATTAGGAAGCATCTAACCCAAACTATATCTGACTTTTTTCTAGTTCATCATGGCTTGGTGGCAAGGACAGACAAATCTCTGAGTGAGACCTAGATGACCTGAGATTGACTAGGTGCTTATACACTGGAAGAGCTGGGAGTGTTTGAGCAGCTAACCATGGTTAATCCGTGCCAGGAACAGGAAGATTATTGTCCTGGTCAGCTGATTGCCCCTATACAAGTGGAGGCCTACATGTTCACTGTGGCTATAAGACTAGGGAATTAGGGTTTGGAAATGTGAAGTCAGTGATGGTAGCTCTCAAGAACCATCTGTGTTGGAGCATGTAAATACCATAAGGAGAACATAGGATGCTTCTGTGTTGATGCAGCTGCAAATGTTAGCCACCAGGGTTGGGGATATGAACATTAAAGAGAAAATCCAAATAACTGCATGCATGATGTCTAAACAATCAGCTCTCACCCTCCCAGGGGAGAAGGAAGACTGATCAATAGTGAAGCATGATAGTCAGCAGGTAACAGAAACAATAAAAACATCCCATTCCCCTCTCCTTTAATGATGTTCCAGACAAGCTGAACTATAGACCCCGTCTTTACATAAACTGAAATAATGTATTTAACATACACATTCTGACAGATATATAACCATCTACCACATTTGTACATTTTATTACATTATTTGTACCTTTGTTTGCCTTAGATATTTCAATCAATGGGTTACCACTTTACACTGAAATCTATATACACTTAATGTCTGCATGTCAAGATTCTTGTGAAACAATATTAGTGCAGCTGAAACTCTCACTAAAACCTCCTTCCATCATGGCCAGCTGATGAAACAGAGTATAAAATATCCAACATAGTTCGCTGTTGTGCCAGCTCTTTCGGCATGACCTATAAAACCTGAGTTTGATTAGTGGCTTAGACACTTACTGGGGATAACATGTGGAAGAGAGGTGTGACACAGCTATGCTAGCTCACTTCTCCTTTGGGGGAGGGCATAGGTGTGCATGCCTGGGGTGCACATTCTCATGGTTGAATTGCCAGTGATGACTGAGACCCCACTGGAATGTTGGCTTCAAGGGGGGCAGGGTTGTTCTGAGGGGTTACTTCATTCACAGCAGTAAGTAGGACACCCTTGCTGCCACTGATTACATGATGCAGTCCAGGCATGTTACTGGCCATATGTTGTGGAGTTAGTGTCATATAGAAAAAGCCAAACAACACCTGATAGCTGCCTAAATGATAGCCCATTCTCATTGATCACTCATCTCAGTGTCAAAGGATGGTCTGATGGCTGGAAAGCACTGAGAGTAAAAAAGCTTCAAAAAGTTATAACGTTGTTGACATAGGCCCCACATTAAAATGTAATTTTATATTCACCTTATTAGATATTATAGTCATGCTGGAGCTGGCAAGATGACAAAGGTCTAACTGGTCAGATTCTATGTTGTTTTGTGCAGCAAAGCTGTTTTTTGAGTATTACCTTGAGCCTTTTGGTAAATGGGGTGAGAATCACTAACATTACTCTGCAATAAAGTTGAGATCACGTTGTATTGTTTTTTTATCTGACCTTAAATGGGTTAAGTGGCTTTAAAACAAAATTAACACAGACATGAATGTGACTGGGTGAATGATGGTATGCTCTGCTCATAGTGTCCTATAAAAAATATGATCATTAATTAAAGTTAAATAAGGTGACTAGTTAGGCTGAAATTTAAACAGAACCATTCTTTTTGAATACTGGATTACCATAAAGGTGAAATCTTGCGGATAAATGATAAACATCAAGCTATAAATATAGGAAAAGGCAATTTCTAATTATATGGTACTTTACTGTTTAAAATAAGTAAATAAATAAATACAGAGAAAATCCCCAAATTAAATAATAATCAATCAGAACTGAATAATGAGTAATTAGCTGATTGATGGCTGGGTCATCTGTCAAGCTCACTGTCTCATAACTTCAAGCAAATTCATGCATTTGTCAGTACTTTGCTGCCATGTTGGAAAAATAGTAACTCTAGAGGTGGTTTTCATTTGTGCTGCATATAACAACAATTTTCAGTAATATTATTTATTCCATACTAAAATTAAAGCTAGTAAAAGAATGGAAAACTATTGCACTGAAAATAAATGCAACATGGCAAAAAATAAAAGAGCAACTACCATCACTTAAAAACAAAAAAATACTTCTTAGATCTCCCCCTTTTCCAAAGTGGATAAATTATTTAAAAAACAAGTTGACCACTCTTAAGATAATTGCATAATTAATGTACAGGCAGAGGGAAAAAGAAATTTAATTCTGAATGACAAAAACGTTCACAGTCTTTATATGCTATCTTCTAGTACACCACACAATGTCTTCCATTTCATCAAGAAACTATCTGTTTTCATCATAGGATCTAACAGACCAGATAGCTTCTGCCCTGAAAAGAGAAATATCTCCTCTTTATTGTACAATATGTGAACTCCATAATAGTACAATGTAATTTAAAGCAATATTCCCAGGCATGGAAAGTTGTAAAAGAATATGAGCACAGACTTTCATCAGCAGAAGGTGGTTACAACAGAATACTGCATAATATGAACTTTAATAACGAAGTACTGGACTTACTTAAGACAGCAACGTTGTCATTGGAGGTTAGAGCTAGAAGAATTTACATAAAATAACAGGCCTAGCTGAAGAAAGCATGGAAGAAAATCTCTGGTGAGCTATGCAGGATATTTTTACACAGATAGCAGGCTCTTTTCCTGCACTATCAGCATACATAATTGATATCCATTAAATGGTTAACTTTCTTCAGCAGTCTTGTAAAATGGCTGAGTATAGCAGATGTGTTTCAGGTTTACTTTGTAACCAAGAAAATAAGAACTGTATTATGGCATGGACTTAAACTGCAAATTGGAACAGACCTACCAAATTAAGTTAGAATGGGATATGTGAAAAATATTACAGTTAGAACAAGGGGATCCAATACCTGTCAGTCTGGGGAGACATGATTGACAAACCATGATGCTTTGCCAGAGATGGTTTGTACTTGTCACCACTTGGCTTCCAGACAGTGGCAAAAACTTTATCTATCCTCATAGTGCCTTTTTTAGGCTGTGCCAAGTTGTTAAACCTGCCAATAAAAACAAACAAAGAAAACACTAATGGTTACCTAAAGGTACTGTTGCTCAATGCTAGGAGTTGAGTTTAAATATAAAACTGCACTCCCTGGATGCAGTCTTCATCCTGGAGAATGTAGACATGTGTGTAGTGATGGAAACATGGTTCTCTGTAGGAAGCACCCCAGCTATCAAAGGCTACAATGCCTTTCATTCATTTTGACCCCTCTCAGCTCTAGATAAAACAAAGGGAGGAAGTATCTCAGTGTTCATAAAGGGCAAGTACACTGGTCCAACAACATGTATTGCTTGAGCTGATCCATGCCCAACTAAGCATATGTGTGACCCCTTATCATATCCTTGCTAGCTATAGATACCCTAACATGAGTCTGGAAAACCACACCTGCTACCCAAACCTACTGGAATCTTTTAACATTAAGCCTAACACCATACTTATGGGTGACTTCAACTGTACCCCCATAAACTGGGAGATTTATATGACCCATATATCACTTGCTTAGAGGTTTTTAGACTTTGTCAATTGAAACACCCTGCAGCAAATAGTTAGATCCCTAACTAGAGGTACAAATACCCTTGACCTGGTACTCATGAACAAGGGGGGATGCTGCTCCCTCTCATGCATTAACTCCTCCCTGGTAAGATCTGACCACAAAATGATCTCCTTTAGTATTAAAACTAACCTAGAACCCCCATCAAACTCCAAACCTGTTAAGAACATTGCTAAAGCCAATTACCTCAGACTAAGTGACAGATTATTAAACTTCCAAGGCCCTCCAAATGTGGATGACACTAAAGCCTACTCTGAGCTGTACACAAAAGCACTGTACAACTACATTCATAGGGAGGCAGTACCTGTCCAAGTCAAATCTATGATTACTGGCAAAAATAAACCACCCTGGTGGACCCTTAGCATAAAGAGGCTATTCAATAAAAAGCAAAACATCCTTTCCAAAGCCAAGAAAGGACAGAAAAAAAAGTGCAAAAAGACACTCACCATTCTAAGCAAGCAAATTAGATAACTCATCAAATCTGGCAAAGCAAACTATGAGACAAAGATAGCCACCCAGGTGAAAGAGAACCATAAGGATTTTTTAACTATGTTCATAACCTCAGGGGAAACACTCAGCAATGTGCCAAGTTAATCATGACGGAAAAAAATTACACCTGTCCTGAAACTATAACAAACCTGCTGTTTGACAAGTTCAGTTCAAACTTCTCCACCCATCACCACCTACCACACCCAAAGAAATACCTGCAATCATCGCCTTACCGGATTATGAGGGAACAGGTCCTTACTGCACTTACTAAAGCCAAAAACACAGCCTCCATGATTCCCAATGACAACATTCCAGGATGCTTCCTTGTTGTTGTTGTGTCTTTCGGCATTTCCCGGTTAGGGGTTGCCACAGCGGAACTCCGGTCCGCTAATGATTGGCAGTAGATTTTTACGTGCTGAGTTGCCGGCCCTGACACACAACCTTCAACGAAGGTACGCCCATTCACACATGTCTCCACACAGAAGACACTCTAGCTGAGAATCGAACGGGACAACATCTTACCTTGAGGCGACAATGCTACCGCAGCACCACTACCGCAGTATCCATGATGCTTCCTAAATAGCTTAAAACAGAATCTATCAGGGCCACTAGAAACTCTCTTTAACCACAGCCTCCAGATGGGGTTTGTCCCATATTAATGAAGGACTATAACAGTTGATCCTCTGCACAAGGGGGGGGGGTCCATCAACTGACCCACAGAATTACATACCCATAAGCTTGACCAGTCTTATATGCAAGGCTATGGAGAAAATTATCATGGAAGTGATCAATAAAGACATAGGAACTCTCCAGAAACTAGACTAGACCCAATTTGGCTTTGTTAAAGGGAGGTCTTGCCTTCTCAGTCTAGTGGACTTCTTCATGAAAGTCATCAGGGCCATGGATGAGGGTAAAATGGTACACACCGTTTATCTAAACCTGGACAATGCTTTCAACACAATCCCCCACTCTGGGATCATACATAAACTTATTGAGTTAGGCAGAAACCCTAACATAATCAGATGGATAGTCAACTGGCTCACTGACAGGGCACATGTTGTCCAAATAGGTGAATCTACTTCCTGTTACTAGCGGTCTCCCGCAGAACTCAGTGTTGAGACCCCTCCTGTTTTGTATATACTTCTCTGAAGTGAATGTCAATGTTGGGGGCCTCTGGCTCACGAAGTTCACTGATGACTGTAAGATAGGAGCAATCACTGAATCCCCAAATGATGTTGACATCCTACAAACAAGCCTAAAAATGACAAACGACTGGTGCCAAAACATTGGTCTGAGACTAAATGCTAAAAAATACATATGGTAAACCAGATATCCCTGCAAATTATAATATTGATAGCACACACATAAATGCAGACCCAGTGTTGAGGGACCTAAGAGCACTGACAGATAGTAGCCTAAACTTTGACAACCAGGTGGCTACAGTAGTGAGGAAATCCTTCTGTATAGCCCAACTTATAAGCAAAATTGTGGCATCAAGGTCATAGGAAGTCATAGGGCCATTGTACTCGTCCCTCATCAGGCCCATAATTGAGTACAATTCTCCCTTCTGCATGTACCTAACTGGTGCTTACACCAACTGGAATGGCCCCACAGGTTTCTCACTAAAAAAAAATACAGAGTGTATGGCACATGGCTTATGCAGACCAACTAAAGGCCCTATCCATTTGCTCTGTCTCATCTCATCTATTGAGAAGGGACTTATACCTGACCTACAAAGCATTCTCTGATTCAGCCCTGATGAAAATGTTACATATTCACGAGAAAAATTATACAAGTGTCACATGCTCCATGGACCTGAACCTTATTTATGACTCTAACAGAATATGCTGGAGAGACAGATTCGTATCCCAAAGGCTGCCTCATCTATGGAATAAACTTCCCATCTCTGTAAAACACCATCCTTTACTCTCTTCAAAAAGAATTTGGATAAATGGATGGGGAACCATAAATTCACTCCTGGGGTACAGCCCATGTCCATTATGGACAGAGGCAGTCTGTAAAATGACTCAGGGCTACAACACTCAAAGACCGAATAACTTGATAATACCCCATCCCATATCTGGCAAATTAAGATACAGTATTGTCATATCCTGCATATTATTGGCTAGGCTTATAAAGGATCTTGTCCCATTAGCCTAGTAATCACCTATGAACTTATGAACCCATGATAAGACTTTACAAAAAGGTATAAGGTTCCAAATGGCAAAACCTGCAGCAGTATCTTTTACATGGAACTGCAAAGACTTCAAAGTATCTAACAATAAACTATTAACATAAAATTGCAACAAAATATTTACATGATGGTGGATTTGAGTTGAACTTACTGTGACACCAACTTTTATAGATGCTACTCTACCAAGTCTTCTAAATACGTATTTATGAATTTGCCCAAACAATGTACATGATACAAGGACCAGCTATAAAGAGACTGGTTGAGTCTTGTTAATGTATTTTGCTGTTCTAACACTGATAGATCCCTTAGTAACATTGTATCTCTTAATAATGTTAGTAGGTAATGTATTATATGTTGTCAAACCTCTAAGAACTGACAAGAGTGAAACCCGGACTAATCATTGGTAACTATATGCGGGTATTAACTAGTATGAAAGTCAGGGCCCTAAATTATATAGTAGACTATAAGCAGATGATTTTCCTAATCACAAATGACTAGCAGAATTCCAGGTAGAAAGAGTTAAGAATAATCAACTAATCAAGTTTTTCTTAGCTAGGAATGGCTATGTAATAAGGTTTAAATAGACATTTGTGGCAAATATGTACTAATCCAGTCTTCTCTGCCTACATGATCCATGGCTAATATCTGTGTATTTGTATTATGTCCTTCATGGAAGAGAAATGACTAATGTTCAAACTAAATATCTTAAGTAAGAACTTCAGCACGAAAACCATACAGATTTTTGTGCCTAGACAAAAGAAATGGGATAGCCTACATGCAGTGTACTTATTCAAAAATTGTAAAGATAGAGGAAGTAGGGACATGTTGCACCCGTTCTCGGCCATCTATTCAGATCTTCTGCAATAATTATATTCTGTGATGCCTGAAGTAATACAATTCCTTATATTGTGCCATTAAGCCATAATAATCAAATAAGAGACATTAGCCTCTTGACTGGGGCTGACTCTCATTCATGAACATAAGGAAATTCTTGATCAGGACATAGGTAACCTGCAAACACTTGACCCATCTCAGTTCAGACTCATCAAGGGTAAGTCATGTGTATTCAACTTGGTGGATTTTTTTTGAAAAGGTCACCAAAGCAATGGATGCTGGCAAAATGGTACATATGACATACCTGACATGGCCAAAGCTTTTGAGACAATTCTCCACTCAGGCATAGTATAAAAGGTAAATAATCTGAGAATAACCCCCTATGTCACCTGCTAGATTGCCAACTGGCTCACAGATAGGATGCATATAGTCAAAATAGGGGGAAGTTACCTCTACAAAGAGACCAGCCACAAGTGGTGTCCTCCAGGGTTCTGTGCAGGAACATCTCCTGTTTGGTATCTTCTTTTCTGAAGAAAAAGCTAATACAAAAAGATCTGGCTGACTAAGTTTGCAGATAACTATAAACTAGGAGCAGTCATTGTATCCTCAAATGATTTAGCCATCCTTCAGGAAGATTTGTCTCAAATAAATAGCTGGTGTCAAAATCATGGTCTGAAACTAAATGCTAAAAAATGCATTATTGTATCCTTAAGGAAGTTATCTATCCCTGGAAAATACCACATTCATGACACTCCCCTAAGAGTAGTTCAGGATTTGGGACTTTATGTAGACAGTGACCTAATGTTTGACAATATGTGCCTATTTTAAGGAAGTCCTTCTATATTGCACAGCTTCTAAACAAGAGGATTGTGTTTAGATTTATTGATGGCACTGTCCTCCTTTGCTCAATCCCCATTAAGCCAGTCATTGAGTATAATGCCCCCTTTGGCATGTATCTTTTTAGACATATGCAACAACTGGAGTACCCACAGAGGTATCTTACTAAAAGGATACAAGGCCTAACAACATGTCCCACTTGGAATGACTCAAAGCACTGTCACTACATTCGGTATCCAACAGACAGCTAGAGTTGACTTGTGTCTGGCATACAAGGCATCCTCTGACCCATTACTGATGGATTTACTGCACATCAGAAACTCAGTCTAGGGATCTAAACCTCTTTTACAACATCAACAGAATCATTTGGAGGGACAGGTATAATTTGTGGAGGATACCACTGCTGTGGAAAGACTCCTCATCCATATAAAACAAAGTTCATCCCTGTACATTTTCAAGTGCAACTTAGATGTATGGATGGGAAAATGAAAATGTAGCCCAGGACCCTCTTCCATACTACTAATGGGCAGAGGCAACTCCTAAATGCTTTATCCCATGCATGAGTCCCCTCAAATTATCTATGATGTGATCCCAGTTATTCTTATTAGGGGAAATATATAATTATCAACCATGGGATGGGTAAGGCCAGTCTATAACCAAATGCAATAGGCTATTTTGAGCACAAGAAGGAAAACTGGCTAGACTTAAAATGGCCCCCAAGGGCAGCTGGATTAGTACTTACCTATGAACCATTTAACCTATGAACATGACCAGCACTACGTAATTTTTTTAGACTAGAAGGACTTAATACATTTATAACTATATAACTATCATGGCCCACATTTGGTGGTGGAGTAGATGCTTAAGTTCATTCTAAGCAATAAATAAAAATCAAATATAAAAATAAATAGCTAACAATACTGAAATGATTGTTGCCCATCAGAGGTAATTTGAATGTAGGACAACTCCTTAGGGTCATGCATGAAGATAGCATACATGTGAATAGTGCTGGTGATACAAGTGTAGTATGGGACAGCGTAATATAATGATACATTTCCAAGCTGGTTTCATGCTTAGTGATAGACAAGTAGGAGCCTCAAATATGAACCATTTACAGGTTGCCTGTGTCCATTATAGACATAATTGACAAACTAGGGATGAATTTCCTGTTCCCCATTCAATTGTCCAAGTAACACTTGAATTAGGTTAGAGAGGAACTCTGCTTCACATGGATGGGGAGCCTGTTCCAGAGAGGGGATATTCTCTGGGATACATACCTGTCTCTCAAGCAGGTCCTATTTATATCACAGGCAAGATTTATGTCTTTAGAATGGGTAATTCTGGTACTGTTTATTTTGCTGATATGCAGGAGGTCTATCAGAGTGGGGAGTGACAATGCCCTGTATGCCAGGCAAAGATCTCCCTCAACAGCCTGTAGGAGACAGAATATAGGGATAGGGCTTTCAGGCAGTCTACACAGAACATTTAACTTGCACCCTGTATTCTTTTAGTGAGGAACCTCTGTGGACATTCCATTTGTTGGATATGCTTGGTTAGGTACATACTAAAGGGGGCATTGTATTCAATGATAGGTCTGAAGAATGCTGAATAAACTGGAACAATGACTTCCTTGGACCTAGATGCCATACCTTTGTTTATAAGTTGTGCAATACAGAATGATTTTCTCACTACTGTAGACACATGACGGTCAAAGGCTGGATTACTGTCTATGTGTGTCCCCAAGTCCCTGACTACTGGGTCAGCTCTAAAGGGTGTGTTGTCAATATGATAGTTACCAGAGGTAGATGACTTCCTGAAGGATACTGTTAGGCATTTCCTGGCATTTAGTTTTAGTCCATGGCTCTGACACCAGTTGTTTGTCTTTGTCAGCCCTTCCTGAAGAACACTTGTGTCAATGTGGGATTCAGTGACAGCTCCTAATTTTCAATCATATGCAAATGTAATCAGCCAGAGACTACTGACATTGGCCTTGACTTCAGAGAAGTAAACGCCAAAAAGGAGTGGTGCAAGGCTTGATCCTTGTGGGACTCCACTTGTGACTGGCATCTTTATAGAGGTGGACTCCCCAATTTTAACTTCATGTGACTTGTCTTTGAGCCAGCCGGCTATCCAATGGGTGACATATGGCTTTGTACCTTGAGTTTGTCAACAATGCCTAAGTGGGCTATTGTGTCAAATGCCTTGGCCAAATCAAGGTAGGCATTGTGAACCATTTTGCCCTCATCCATCGCTTCAGTGACCTTCTCAAAGAAATCCACCAGGTTGAGTAGGCATGACCTGCCCTTGATGGAACCAAATTGGGTTGGGTCCAGTGTTTGGAGGTTTACTGTATCATTATTGATAATTTCCATGATAATTCTTTACATGGCTTTGCATATAAGACTAGTGAGAAATTCTTTAAGCCCTTGACAAAATTTCATTTAGGTTTGGGAACCAGAAAATACCCATATAAAGTCATCAGATGTTGAGAATTGTTTTGCTAATTCCTGATAAATTATCAGGTAGCATTGCTAATCTAAATACCATCTTGGGTCTTCCCTACCAGCCTAGTGGGACTAACCATGTAAGCAAAGGATGGATGGATGGATGGATGGATAAATAAATAAATAAATAAATAAATAAATAAATAACAGAGACAAACTTTATTCTGCAGGATGTATTATATGCCATTTCATCACATAAGTGTTATAAGACTCCATGCCCAGTTGGCTTTGATGCATCAGTTCATAAAAAATGTAAACTATGTCTACATCTAATCTTATTATAATTATTTAACCAAATAAACACTTGTAATATCAGATAAATGTACAATTCTTTCTAGAACCATTTAATCCATAAATTAAACTAAGGCCTCTTTTTCATTAAGAACTATCATCTAGTATCAACAAATCTTGCTATACAATTTGTTCATCAACCAGGTATTTTTGTTGCAGAAATTTCTGTTTGGCTTTATGGAAGGAAGACAGATACTATACAATAACATAATGCTTGAAAAGTGTGATCTGAATATATTTTGATAGTATTATTTGTGTTAGATACCAGTAAAGCCTTTGACTGTGTACATATACTGTATCCTTTCTGTAAGCAGTACTCTTTAAATTCCAATTTCCTGAAAACAACAAAACCTTAGTTAATAAGGGAAGAACTATCCTTAGCAGTGTGGAAGTCTTATACCAAATTGTGGTTGAAACTATGGAAATTTACACAGAAATTGTTGATTGTTATAAACAGAGTCCTTACTTATGGTGTAATCCAGAAAAAAATCTGTTATGGTTCAGACTAATTAATATCTTATTTCCATGCATAATATGAAATAACTTGTGTTCAATTATTTGCTAATCATTTAAAGATTCAGCATGCTGTTGTATATATATATATATATATATATATATATATATATATATATATATATATATATAATGTAAAATATTAAATTTAGACATGTTGACTGTTTGGTATGAACTTAAGCAAAGATTCTTTATTTAGGTTTCTTGAAATTCTAATAAGTTCTAATAAGTTGTTGCCATTAAAGTGATAATAAACACAATTTTTTTGTAAAACCACTTTTCAGTACGTCAGAAGTTCACACCTATATAGCCTGTAATGAACTGAGAATAACTGAAGGTGGTGAAACCTTTTACTGTATCATACTTTCCTGATACTATTACTCTAAGATAAATATTTTTTATGCATTTTAGGTGAATGATACTAGTTACAAAAGAAATACAGAAATGTGAATTATATACTATAAGTGAGGTCTATATTAAATCAGCTAATGGTTAAAAAAGTGAACGCTGATTTATCAACACCATATAAGCAAAAGCTTACAATCCCGAACACTCGGAACAACAATTTTTTTCCCAGGGAAAAAAAAAAATCGCTGTTCCACAAAATAAATAAATAAATAAATAAAAATAAAAACTTCAAAACATTACATAAAGTGGGAGCTTCCCCCACACCCCACTACTTAAATATATCAACTTCGAGATCGCACTACAGTGACGAAAATTGCAAAGCAATGGAGGTGGCCAAGGGATTTCTTTCCCAGGGAAAGAAATCACTTATATGCCATTTCGCTATTTTGCTGTTTCATGCTTTCAAGTAAGATCAAGATGTATTCGAAGGATTGCGTC
This sequence comes from Protopterus annectens, assembly GCF_019279795.1. Lineage (NCBI taxonomy): Eukaryota > Metazoa > Chordata > Ceratodontiformes > Protopteridae > Protopterus > Protopterus annectens. The sequence goes on from NC_056735.1 coordinate 1,037,181,699, forward strand.
TTCGTTATATAATAGGAATCCTATAACTGAGTTTACAAGAATCCTGTAGACAAGAAGAAATTTGACCTGCCTCAAGGAAACTTTTTTAAAGTTTTCCTAATTTTCTAGAAATATTTCCAAATTATATACTGTGTATTAATCCAATTCTTTAATCCATTAAAGTGCCTAAGAAGTGACAGTCCTCAATGTTTCTAAGAAATAGGATGGTATTCATAGTCCCTAGGTTTATACTTGTGCAATACATAGAGTACATGATAATTAGTATGGCTACTGCAAAGCGAAAGACTATGCAAAGGAACGTTTACTTTCTAACACTGCGTAAAATGGGGAAAATAATTTGCCCCAATCCCCTTCAATAAACACATCACACAGAATGACATTTGACGACCTTTATTAAAACTTTCATAACATAGCTTTGATCACCAAAATTTATTAATTACAGCTAGACATAGTATAGTTGATTCTAAACACAGCATAAACATCCTTGTAATGTTAATCAGGACAGCGTACCTACTCATCCTGCCCCAGTAAGCAGCATCCACACCTCTGCTCGCTTACTTTACTTATGAAGCAGCATCCCCGTCTCACTTCATACACCAGTCATTGAATTACCTTCCAACCAAATAAGCAGTGTCCTTATCTTCGCTTGCTTATCTATTCAGCAAACTTCCACCAGCTGCTCATTTTCCTTTCTCCAAATCCTTGAAATGAACAACCAGACACCAGAGGGGGAATAGAAGAGGGCAAGCCTGTCCCTCTTCTCTGCCAACCAGCCTGACCAGACTGTTCACCCTCTCTTCTACCCAAAATTATTCAACCAACCACCTCCCATAAAAGGAAGGGTTAAGCCAAGCATAATTCAGTCTACTCATCATCTGTAAAGTACATTAGAACCCCCGTCATCAACCCCACGCCTTGACATACCAGCACACTGAAACACGCCTTAATGAAACTAAATAAGGTATGATTACCCATGACCCCCCTGTACCACACTGGAACATCCACTCCAAGAGAATACATTCCCTTTTAGTCCACTTCCTTCAAGCCACTAACCATGGCTCAACCTTTCTGGAATGACAACCTATAGCCACAACAAATGCCATAGAAACAATAACCTCTTAAACTCAAATTTGCACCCAGTCAAAGAAACCCATCTTACAGTATTCAATGTCTATCCCTTTACCCACTCATCCCAAGCCGACCCATCAAACCACCAAAACCCACCAAAGTCACAATAGCACAATACTATGCTCCTGATTAAGGTGCTGATTGCTAGAAACAGCTAACATCTGCATAACCTTAAACATCCTCCAAATCAGTACCTGCTAAAGCCCTTCCTGACTAAACCCTAGTCACAACTAAAAGAAATAGGACCTGGCCGACTTCTGCACAATTTCAAAACTTGCCTTGCTTAATCCCTCTATCACAGATGTAACAAAGCACCCTGCTCCCACAATATACCCAAAGCACCCTCATATCTGCAGTGCTTCCAGCAACCCTACCTATCAAATTCCCTTAAGCATAAATAAATGGTTCTTGTGGTACTCCTTCTAACCCTAACCTAGTATGTAACATCACCAATCACTACCACGTCCTATGAACCATAACAACTTTCCATCACCAGGTCAGATCATGAGCCCTCTACCAACACAGTGACCTGCATAGATAATTGTAAATGCATCCAAAACTCCACCCAAATCTGACATGACAAACTGTGTACTTATCATGTTAAAATTACCGGAAAACTTGTTACTCAACGATCCCAAAACCAACCCAACCTCAGCTGTTAAATCCATCACACCTAGGTTCTACCCCAAAATTCCCTTTACTGCTACTAATATATCAATCTAACCACTCTTGAAGATGTCCCGGGACAACTTGGTTTGTTGCCAAACCTCATTTAGTTGTGTATGAATTCTTTCATTAATGTGTATAGTATCAAACAATTTCAGCTATTTTCAGAAGTTTTAGATGAGAGTGGGACTGCACAAGCCTGTTTGAACTAATGGTGGATAGTTTATGGACACCCTGATTGTTTTTTTTGTAAAGCGTAAAAGAGTATGATAGTACAGCTAGAAAATAGGGAGACAGTACTTGACATACAAAAAGAAGATATCAAGAGGGTTATCCTAGAGGAGGTAGGAGAGAAGGGGTATTGTGTTTTTTACTAAGGGACAGACCACCCTTCTTTTTCAATTTTTTTTTGTATGAGAGGAATTTTGGGGAAAGAAGAAGGGATGATGGAGTAAAAGAGAAGATTAGGGAAGAGGGAGGTGAGCATGAGTAGGAACAATGCCCACTCCAGTCCAGAGGACCTCAAACGTTTTCAATGCCAGATGGATGTACAGTGAAAGGCCAGAATGAATGGGGAAGAGGCATCTGGTGGCTTGGAGTTGAAGCCAACCAGGGAAGCAAATCTTGCACCAACTGAAGAAGGTCCTGCATGAGCCAAACATACCACTCCACATAATTGAAAGGACTGGAGCAATCCCCTTATCCTGTGAGGTTGTCCCTCATCAGGTAGAGGGTGATGTTTAATATTCCCTGACTTGGATGGACAAGATCTCTGGACCTGTGAAAAAATGGAACAGAAAAGGGAGCAAAAGAAATAAACAAAAATGGAAAATACTACATAATTAAAAAGAGAGAGAGAGAGAGATGGAGGGAAAAATAACACAAAAAGTGGAGACAATAAATGCATTCATTATTTGTTGTTGCATCAACATATATTTAATTAACAGGGCCTACTTAACATCTAATAAGCAACTATAAGAAATGAAATGTTAGTATATTTTACACTGTCAATATTCTGTAAAATGATACTAATAGTGACTATGCTTTTTGGTATTACAGTATTTCTGCAATTCTACTCTGATTGGTAACTATATCTTCATGACTTTTTTTAAAAAAAGGACAGACTCTTCATTTTATTTGATACAGAACGCATTGCTTCTTTTGATCTGACGAAGCTCTGCTTAAGGGTGAAAGCACTCATCTATTTAATATATTTGATTTTTCTACAAATGAATATTAATTCCTAAACAAGTTATTAGTAGTTGATTACTCTGAGTTCTCAAATCAGATTTGCTACAGCTTGTGGTCCTTTTTTTCATGATTTTAAGGAGGTACAACCAGGAAGTTCAATGCTCTTGAAGTATTTGTTTTCCCTGTGATTTAATGTTTTTCCTTTTGGGTGGGAGTCATTTTACCGCTAAGGCTGGAAAACTATTGCGTCTCATTATAAACATATGCAGGAATGAGCATTCACAGTTGTATGTTTAGGTATGCATATTTGCTCATTTATACATATATGTTTACATGCATGTATACATTTTTAGATTCCCATGCCAGCATGTAGTTAACATACTTCCAAATTATTATCCTAGCATTGTTTAGAAACCTATTTAAAGAGCTAAGAAAATAAAGTAGCGAAAAAGGATAAAAGTAAAAGTGTTTACTGTAGATGTTTGGCCTTGTCTCCTGAACCTGCAATGCCTACTGTCTGTGTCATCTAGTCACTCTTTCACCTCTGTAGGTCATCATACCTGTGTTGACACTACTGAGCAGGTGACTCCTATCAGAGATGGCAGGTGGCAGGTGGTCCTCCAACTCCTGCCAGATGTCAGTTTTTCTCACTCTGTGCTAGAGTCTGCATGCTGTTGCTTCTGTAGGTGCAGACCATTTTTGGTTTCCTTATCTAACCAGCTTGGAGCATGACTCTGTTCCTTTACAGCTGCTGCCACTATGAAGTGCCAGAATAAAAGTAAAGAATATAAGTGCAGGATCGAAGAACAGAGGGTGAAGCCTGTACCCTCTGAGGTGTGACATCAGAATACCTGACCCATGCAACAATAAAATGGTAATACCTATGGAAGTGATAGCAGTGTCAAGTTTGGTTTACTAATTGTGTTGAAGCAGTCACATGAGCTTCCAGTGGGTTTATTATAGTACCCCTTATTTTGCTCTGTGGATGGAAAACAGTAATCAGTTCATCAATGTAACATGTTTTAACATGCTTTTCATTGTTTATTTCTTTATGTATATGAATGTTTTGCCTTGGATTCCTGAATGTCATTATTGTGGTGCTATAATAAGTTATGACAGCAAGATCTTAAATGCATTGCAGGTGTTACTCATTTCATAATTACTATTTTATAAATGCATACATTATTAATATGTTTAAATGTTATTTCTGGATTCACTCAAGGTATGTGAGTATTAGGAAGTGATACATTGCTGAATAGTTTGATGTATGTATGTATTTAGGCTTGGCTCAGTACAGTCCAACGTAAATGTTAACTAACTGCAGATACATCTTCCAATGGTCTGGCATACTCATACAAAAGGGAGAACAGCTCACCAGTGACCACCTCATGTCATTTAACACCTATGAGACCAGATCCACCAATGTGAATCATGCAAATCAGCTTAACCGAGTTTCATTTGCATAAGAAGTGTGTAAATGAGCCACGTTCTCTAGCTCCAGTTGTCATATAGCCACAATGTTTACCTGTGCTTAGTCAAGCTCAGTGGCAATTGACTGGGGAAAGCAAGGAATAGTTTAAGTAAGGCAAATAATACTTAAACTTACAAATTAATGGAAAACTATGGAACTTTAATTCAGTGAAGAATGTTACTATGCAGAAACTCCAGCGAAGAATGTTACTATGCAGAAACTCATTGGTTTTAGGGTAAGGTAAGGTTCATATGCAATTGCTGTATTTCAATGCCAAGTCACAGGACTGGTAGACTGAGAAGTGTTGTTTATTACCGGTATATATTTGGCTGTGTAATGTGTAAAGGTAAGTTAAGAGGTGAGAACATTGAACATTTTTATTTTGTGCCAGTCAGGTTCTGAAAAATACATGATGATGTTATTGGAAATGATGTATGTTTACAGTGATGCTTTCATTTATTGCTGATGCAGTTCAGCATACCAGAGGAAAAGGTTAACACTACAGTGAACAGAAATATGTGTGTGTGGAAGTCTGCTTTACTTTATTAATTTGGGAATGGAATTTTATCTGATGTTAGGAAAATGCAATGAAATTATGACAACTATTATATTTATTGTCTATGCTAATGCCAGTATGTTTTTGCTTTCAACTCATGATTCAAAGTCCTTTGTTTAGGTTGCTAAAATCATGTACATGCCAGTGTGTAATAATGCACTGACTTTGGAAAATACTTTAAGTGCTTTGCTTCAGGGCAGTGAGTGGGTTTCATTTCACAAAGGGTATGATGCAGCAACTGGGATCCAGCTAGAGGAAAGAAACGTCAGCCCTGATGAGAACCACATCCTCATGGGGGCTATCATAGCTAATGGCAAGCACTTATCTGGCAAAGGGGGGGGGTCAAAACAAGTTGAGAAAGCTAAGGTGTGGAAACAAGGGTTTTGGATATAAGTATGGTTGGGGAGAGGAACCACACTTTGATACAGTGCTAGAATAGGACCAACAACATAGTGGGACATGCCAGGTCAAAGGCTAGGCAGAATGCAGTTGCCCAAAGCAGTATCGGTGAGGGACATCCTACACTGATCTCTTTAACACTCCATGAGAAATACCTTCTTTCCATATGGGGAGATGATTATGACAATGATGAGGATGCCACAGGCAAAATCAGAGGTGGTGCGACACTTGCATTACCAACCTCAGCAAAACCCTCAGTCATCCAGTTAGTAAGGTTAGTGTATCCCTGATGGCAAACATCACATACTGAGAATTATAGTGGAGGATAACTAGGTACATATAACACATTAAATTTCTTAATAGGCAAACCATCAATTTCTGGCCCTCAGGAAAGTGGCCAGATTGTGCATGGTAAATGTGCTCCACACCTAATTATACAAAATTCATTACTGTGGTCCAGGGTCTCAGTAACAAAATCATCAATGACTCCTTCTCAGGTCAGCAGCATAAATGAGTAGTTCCACTTTGCCAGAAACAGCTGGAAGATTTTGACATCTGAATGGCTGTTGATGATAACATAACAGTTATATTTATTACAGAGTCTGAGGACAGTGCTTACATTCATCAAGTGTAATAGCAGAATCACACACCCCACAGCAGGTGCATAATACTGAAGACAGTCAAACAGGTTGACACATTCAAGTCAATGAAGAGATTACATTGCAGGTGGTACACAGAGGGCCCTCATGTAGCATAGTAACAGTGCTTGCACAACCACAGGGACATCTTCAGGAAGACGGTATAGTCATAGCAGTAGCAGTATCCACTGTAGAACCTATGCAAAGGAGTGCTAGGTGCAGGCACATGTCACAGCTAACTCCAGAGATATGAAATCAATCAGATGTGCTGGGATATTATTCAGGCTTATTCAGGTAGGGATGGTCAGAGTACTATAGGGTATAAGCGAAGATTTACACCAATACATGGAAATGGCAGAGATAAGGGATAATGCCACAATGACACTTATGTGTAGTATAGTGGCACACATACCAGCCATCTCCATCTCCATGGGTACACTAGTTATGACCTACCTGAGTCAAGTAGGAAACAGTGGTGGATGTGGACAAGGACAGGGTACTGTCCAGATTTGTGGGCATAGTATGTTGCTCACCACATGATTCACAGGAAAGTACAGGAAAAAGAAGGGAGAACATAACACAAAAGAAGGCAGGCAGGCCTCATCAGCATTCAGCTACACACAGCAGGACCTGTCATTTCAGGTGTCAGTCAAACTGTGAGATCGCTGTTTGTAGGATCACCTGAATCAAGTAGGTCATGTTATCACAGAACAATGGCATCAATCTCTCATGCTAGCACTTTCTTGTGATCATAGACACTTTGATGTCCCCATGCTGGGCCAGTAATCAAGGAGCCTGAATCCTCACCACTTACACCAGAGAGGGATGTGTACTTTGAATACAAATAGATACACTCAGTATTTCCAGATGCAGACCTTCCTGCATCAAGCACAATTTCCCTTAAGAGCACACCGGGCACACACTCATCTTGGGGTCTGGGTGAATCTATCTGCCTCTCTCCAGGTCCCCAGTAAAGCTCTCTACTGACACTGTGAAACCAGTGCTTCATGTCTCTGCCCCAAGTAGCTGATGCACATACTCTTTGAGATTTAAATTTCACACACACACCTGGAAAGTTTGATACAGATTACCCACTCTACCAACTTTGCCCAGACTATAAGGTAGATTCACTGCTCAGCAGTTACTACAAAGCTCTTAAATGGGTATTCAATTATGCAATTATGAAGTTAATATTAATACAAATAGTAATGTTGACTAAACAACAAGGATTTCAGGAGTGGCCAGAGTTATCACCAAATAAATATGTGCAAATACTCTCGAAGCTTAAATATTTTCTAAAAAGGACCAGCTACAATGAAAAATGTAAATATATTTAATAATAAATAACAAAAGAACAAGAAAATGCTAAATATATATTTACAGTAAATCACAGAGTTCAAATCCCAGGAAATATTGAAAATAACATTGATGAACAGGCTCATACAAACAAGGAAAAACAATACCTACACTAAACTTCACTATATTCCTGACTGACATAGTAGAATTACTATTCCCTAATACCTTGATAGAGCAAGGCACAATGAAATATGTGAGCAGCCTTTCTAGTCAGGGTCTCCCAAACAGAATAATCAATACACAGAGATTACTCCCTGTAAAATATAATATCTAAGATGGCTTGCAGAATGACCTCATCTGGTCACCTGACTCTAGGTTCTCACAATATCCCCCTTTGAAGCTGAGACAGGAATTTAGCACAGATGGCTACAGTACATGTCTGAATATTTATGGCAGTGCCCGTGGCTTCCCCTCTTTTTACTGAGCGAATGAACAAAGGGTTCTCCCAGACCCACTGTCTCTGGTTTTATTTAGCACTATGGGGTGCTGTTTTAATGGTTTAACAGCTCAGTTATATTTCCTTATTTTTCTTAAAGTAAGCTAGCCAGTTGGACAGCACAGTGGTGTAGCTGTTATCACTGTAACCTGACAGCAAGAGGTTCTCCAGTTCAATTCTCGGCTGGAGTGCCTTCTGTGTGGAGTCTTCATGTCCTTCTGCATTCACGTGGGCTTCCTCCAGGTGCTCCAGTTTCCTCCCACATTCCAAGGACATGCACTAGGTGGATTGGACACTCAAAATAGGCCCTAGGTGTGAGTGTGTGTCTGCGAGTGTGTTGTGCACCCTCATACAAGGGTTGGGCTTTGGGCTAGCAACCCAATCTTGTAAATCCCATACCTGCTATGGAAACAATGAGTGCTGAATGCTGCTCATTGCCTGATGTGCTGTTGAGCACAGGAGCAAATCCAGAATCCAGGAGAAAGCTAGCTGGTTAACCTCTGCTGTTCCCGTATGCTCTATTGATCAGCAGCTGCAGATAAAAGCTTATCAACAGCATATCAGCTGCAATATATAAAAGCTATTAAAGCATATATTTTTAATTCATTACAATAATACATGTACATTTCTTTCCATTCCAGCAGGGTGCACTGTTGATACATTTTAACACAAGCAAACCTCACAAATGCTTTTTCATCACAAGCATTGGTAGAAATCAGTTTGATATACAAATGACATACAATTAGTTTCTAAATTCTAGCTAGTTGTTCTGGAACAATGCATACCTCCATTGCCCTACTTTTCCTGGCATGGCTGGCAGTACCTCCTATCATCACACCTCTCCCCCCTTTAAAGACTCAAGATAGTTTTTCAGGTGACTTTTGAGAAACATGGCTTGAGAGAAATAAGCCTATCTGGGAATATGTAACCCCATTCCCTGCCTTGATAGCCCATTTATGCTGGCATTGCTGACCCCACTATGGTGTTGTACTGTCATGCCACATGCCTGCAATCTTAAGTTCCACCTTAACAACTTGGCATTTTGCCGGCTGGATGTATGTAACCATGTTAAGGGATTGTGGTCTGTAACTACAGTGAATTTCATTCCATTTAGATAACGCTGAAGTTTCTGCAGTGCCCATACTATGGCTAGATGTTCCTTTTCTACAGCTGCATAACATTCCTCCCTGAGTTGGAGTCTAAGGCTGAGATATACCATTGGGTGATCTTCTTCTTCTTCTGAGGTAACCTGGCTGAGTACAGCCCCTACCCCATGGTCTGAAGCATCCACCTGCACAACAGATTCTTTGCTGTAATCTTGACTGGCTAACAAAGGGGCCCTCCCAAAGCTCCTTTAAGCTTCTGGAATGCCTGCTCACCCACTGGGGTCCACACTACCTTATCTGGTCTATTTTTCCTTGTTGGATCTGTGAAGGGAGCAGCTATTGTACTATAATTGGGAACAAACTTTCTATAGTACCCATCTGTCCCTAAGAATGCCCTTACCTACTTTTTGGTAACAGGGCAGGACATGCCTGAATAGCTTCCACTTTGGCAGGTTCTGGCCTGATCTTAACAATTCCCACCCTATGTCCCAGGTAGGAGACCTCTGCCATACCCACCTGACACTTACTAGCCTTAATGGTCAACCCTACTCTTTGCAGTCTGCCCAGCACTTCCCTGATATGCTGAAGGTGCTCTTGACAGAAATGGCTGTAGATGGCAATATCATCCAGATAAGCAAGGGCTTAATCTCCTGCTCCTGCTTTGATCTACCAACCTCTGGAAAGTCATTGGGGCATTTTTCATCCCAAAGGGCATCTTCGTGAACTCATATAAGTTGAAATAAGTCACAAAGGCTGACATCTGTCTAGCTCTGGGAGTCAATGGCATCTGCCAATTGCCCTTGGTCAGATCAATAGTGTTCAGATACTTAGCCCCATCCAGCTTCTCTAAGGCTTCATCTGTCCTAGGAATGGGGTAGGCATCTGACTCTGTGTGACTATTTAGTCTTCTGTAGGCCACAGAGAATCTGGTGCTGCCATCCTTCTTTGGTACCAGCACCACTGGGGGAGGCCTGGAGACTGCTGGACTCCTGGATTACTCCCAGTTCCAACATCTCCTGTAGCTCCTCCCCCTGTAAGGGGCCTGTTTGATAGGTCTTTGGGGCTCTGTATCTATATGGTGCTGCACCAGGTGGGTGCACCCTGGTTTCCTAGTGAACATGTCCCTAAACTCCTGTAACACTGCTCAGATTTCTCGAACTTGGGTAGGGGATAGCCACTGGGACATTGCTACCCCTTTCACTGAGGTGTCAGTCAAAGACTCACTGAGATCAGTCACGAGATCTCCCTCAGACTCCTTCTACCACCCACTGCAAATACTCAGCACAAGGTCCTCCCTATTATGGTGAGGTACAATTTGTGCCCCTGCCTCCTGCAAGGCAGTTCTACCATGTAGTTAACATCACTGACCTTCCTTACAACTTTGAAGGATCCAAAAAGACAAAACTAATAAACTGATAAGAAGCAAACAAAGCCAGTGGTAATCTCCAAAAGAATTTATGTTAGCGCTTTCGTTGAACAAATAATCCAACTTCTTCAGTCACAGAATACAAGTAAACCATTCCATTTAAAATGTTTCAGCAGGAAATGACATAAGCAGTAAATGAAATCACAAATAGTGAAATTACTCATAAAAGATGTAAATGTAAGATACAATATTTATACAAGACCAGTATAAATAATTTCATATAAGAATCAATATGAAATATAAAAATCAACATAAGTACAAACATTATAAGTGTAAAACTGTATATATTTTATAATAATTATCTCCCAAACAAAAAAGTTAAAAACAACTTTTTATCTTTGAAGTGCTTTCAGTCTTAAAATGCATTTCAAGGAGCAATTCTCATTGAGACCAGGAAAAATAGAAGCATTTAATTTAAGCTGCCAATATAATTCTCTACTTTCTAAGAATAATTGCCATGGACCACCCCTTTTATTTTTTGTTACTTGCTCAACAACCATATATTCAAAGGAATGACCTTCATATTTCATGACATGTCTGGCCAGGGCGTTATTGCCATTATGCCTACCTATACTGTACTGATGTTCATAAATACTGTCTTTAAGGTGCCTCTCAGTCTTTCCAATATAAAAGGCAGCACAGCACTGACATAAAGCAATGTAAACAACCCCAACACTTTCACAATTAAATCTGCCTTTCAAATAATAAATAACACCCTGGCAGACATGTCATGGAATATTCTGTTTTTCCAGGTCTCAATGAGCATTGCTCCTTGAAATGCATTTTAAGATTGCAGCTTATTGTGTCTGGCAGGAATAAGCACCATCACCTGCTGCATACTCTCTGGATCAAGAATTCCTGTCATACCGGACATTTTTCTGCTGTTGGGCTCCTGCCAGGTTCTCCTGGGCCAAGCCCATGAACTCTCTAAGCCTTGTCCTGAGGTTTAGGACATATGCCACAGCAGACTCCTTGTGGGATTCACACTCACCCACCCATTCATCACAAATCAGATCTAAAGGTCCCCTCACTCTATGCCATACAGTAACTCAAAGGTGAAAAACATGTGGATTTTTGGGGTACCTCTCTGTAAGCAAACAACAGATGGAGCAAATATTTGTCCCACTCTCTCTTAAACTGGTCTGTAAATGCCTGTAGCATGGTCTTTGGTGTAGAGTTTAACCTTGCCACATGACCATTAGTCTTAGGATGGTAGGGGTTGGTCTTTAGGTGCTTCACCTCACAGCCTTCCACAGACAAGCCAGCAGGTCTGACATGAAATTGGCACTTCTGTGAGTATATACTTCTCTTGGGAAACCTACCCTGTTGAAAATCTCTAGCAAAGTATTTGCTAACTTCTCTGCCTCAATGGAGGAAAGAGCTACTGCCTCTGGGGTACTCAGAGGCCCTACAGTATCCATAGCTACCCTCTGAAATGGCTTCTCAATCACAGGCAAAGGCATCAAAGTAGCTTTGAGCTTGTCTCCTGCCTTATCTACTTTTTGGCACTGCTCACAGGTCCTGCAGTACCCTGTTACAACCCTGGCAATCCCAGACCAATAAAAGTTCTGCATAATACGTCTCTTGGTACTCTTTATGCCCATATGACCTGCAAATGGAATGTCATGGGCTATAGCTAGAGCGCCAGATGGTATACTCTGGGTACTACCAGCTGCTATATTACCTCACCTTCTAGCCCTCCCTCAGGGGTCCACTTTGTTCTAGTATATAGACTCCCCTTTTCCCTGAGAATCAGGTGCCTCCCTAGCTACCTCCCTCAAGCCATATAGTGTAGGGTCTGAGTGCTGAGCCTTTCTCAACTCTATCTTTGTGACTTTTCCCAGCTCCCCTTTCACAGGAAGTCCGGTATCTTCTGACAGCAGTGATTCACTGTCAGCCTGGGTACTACCACTCACATCTGCCCTTGCAGTCACCCTGTCCAAGGGAACATCAGTACGTAGAAGTGGCCGTGGCTCATCTTCAGTCTCACTTCTACAGGGTAGCTCCCTCCCTGAATAAGCCACTTCTCATTCCTGGCTTAAGAGATGCAGTCTGTTTGGGTCTTCCCCAGGCTACCAGACCCACATGCCTGTCTCCAAGCCTGTGTGTCACTGCATGCACACACAGTACTGCATTATCAAAATCAATCCCTATCAAGACATCTGCAGGGATATCCTCAAATACATCTACTTGGTTGTTTCCTTTTCCACCTTCCCAGTCAAGGTGAACACTGGCCAAAGGCATTTGGAATGAAATCCCTCATAAAGCTTTGACTGGAGTGGACTGCCCAAGCAAGTACTGTTCCTATTTAACCACTACAGGCTTTACAAGTGTTATATCAGAGGCTGTCTCTCTCTTTTGGCAGTAGCCTGTTTTCCATCCACCAAGATGGGATACAAACTGTGGTGGTAGTTTGGTACCCCTGTTGTCTCCAGACAACTTACTGCTGGCATTCTGTTATTCGCATTTGCTGCCTCCCCCACATTTTGTTCCCCATATTGCCTCCATGAACATCTATTTGCTACATGGTCCCAATGGTTACATTTAAAACATTTAACCCTTGATCCTGGCCATGCACCTGAACTAGTGGCTTCCCCAGTTACTGGTGAACTCTGTTGGGGCAGTTTAGGCTGCCAACTATGGGGTCCCTTATATCCATGTGCAACACTGGGTATCCCTTTCCTGTGCAGTGATGCCCTGCTTGCTAAGTAGAGATGCCCTTTTTTACCCAGCTCATCTGCAGAGTTGCATTCCCTGTCTGCCATCCAGATTCTTATGTCCTCAGGCAAAGTGCTAAGGACTTGTTGCCTCACCAAAAGGTCTGCCAGCTCTTGAAATGTGTTGACCTGACAACCACTCATCCAACTATGTAAATAAGTGCTTAACTCAGTGATATAATCCAGCACAGTTTCACCTACTTTGCGTCTATACTCAAAATGTTTTTCTGTAAGCCTCAGATGTCAACTTAAAACATTGCAATAAACATTTTTTTATCTGTATCATAGTTTAAGCAATCAGTATCAGACAATTTAGAAACAGCAGTTACAGCTTTACCATGGAGTAAGGGGTGAGGAACTGTACCCAGAGCCCTCGGTCAACTTTATACTGTTTGCATACTTTTTCAAATATTTGAATAAAACTAACAAAATGATCACCTTCTTAGTACTGAGGAAGAAGTTTACTGACCTTTATTGCTTCTGGCATATGGTTACTCCCTTCCCCATTACCTCCATGACCCTGGCGAATAGTCAGCATTTCCTTTTCATGATGGCTCTGCCTCTCATTTTCTTTGGCTTCCAAATGTCACAGTGTCTCATTTTCCTCTACCTCCAATGCTGCTGTCTGTTGATTCTAATTCCATACATTTTGCCTTCAGTTCAAGTCTCTTTAACTCCAGATGGATTTTACATCCTCTGAGGAAAAGGTGAAATGTCTTGTTGCTGAGAGCTGTACATCCCCAATGCCAGACAAGTTGTCTTCCTGGTTGCTGGTCTGTCCTGCAGCTGTGATTAAGGCTGCAATCATGTCTCCTTTAGTCAGGTTGGCATGCACCAGTCCTTTGGCTTAACACATCTCAGCCAACTGGTTCCTTTTCTGCTTGCCATAATCCTCTGCAGACATGTTTGCCTGCTCTCCATGACTAAACTATGCTAACAAAAAGTAAATAAATAAAATGATTGTGATATGAAACTCTGAATGTCTACTTTGTGGCTGCTTGAGAGTATACCTTTTTTAGTGACAACTGCTTACAGGCTACAGAAGTTTAATATCCACACTGCTGCTCACCGATATGTGATGCCTATCAGTGCCACTAATATGTGATGTCCCCACGCTAGGCCAGTAATCAAGGAGCCTGAATCCTTACCACTGACACTGGAAAGGGACATGCATTTGGAATACAAATTGATTCACTTAGTATTTCCAGAGCAAACAGGGCACACACTTAGCCAGGGGTCTGGGTGTCTATCTATGCCTCTTCTCAGGTCCCCAGTAAGGATCCCCACTGACTCTGTGAAAACAGTGGTGTGTGTCCCTGCTCCAAATAGCTGACACACACACACTATTTGAGATTTAATTTTCACACACACACACACACACACACACACACACACACACACACACACACACACACACACACACACACACACACACACACACACACACACCTGGGAAAGGATAAAAGAGATTACCTGCTTTAGCAACTTTGCCCAGACTATAAGTCAGATTCACTGCCACCAGTCAGTTACTATAAGACTCTTAAAAGGGTATCCAATTATGTTGAGTGAAATTAATATTAATACAAATGGTAATGTTGACCAAACAGCAAGGCTTTCAGGAGTGGCCAGAGTTATTACCAAATAAATTTGTGCAACTACTCTCAAAGCTTAAATATTTTCTAAAAAGGACCAGCCACAATGAAAAGTTTAAATATATTTAATAATAAATAATAAAAGAACAAGAAAATACTAAATATATATTTGCAGTACACCACAGAGTTCAAATCACATGAAATATTGAAAATAACATTGATGGACAGACTTATACAAAGAAAGAAAAACAATCTCTAAACTAAGCTTTACTATATTCCTGACTGACATATGAGAATTACTGTTCCCTAATAACTTACTTGATAGAGTAACGCACAATGAAATATGTGAGGAGTCTTTCTAGTCAGGTTCCCCAAAACAGAATACTCAATACTTAGAGACTACTCCCTGTAAAATAAAATATCCAGGATAGCTTGCTGAATGATCTCATCTGGTCACCTGACTCTAGGTTTTCACAGTATCTCCTTCTGAAACTGAGACAGGAATTTAGCATGGATGGCTACAATACACATCTAAGTGTTTATGGCAGTGCTTGTGGCTTCCCCTCTTTTTACTGAGCTAGTGAATAAAGGCTTCTCCCAGACCCACCATCTCTGGTCTTATTCAACACTGTGGGGTGGCATTTTAACGGTTTAACAGCTCATTTACATTTCCCTTATTTTACTTAAAGTAAGCTAGCTGGTTAACCTCTGTTCTCTTAGTATCCTCCATTAAAATGGGTTACCATCATTTCGTTGAGAGCTCATTTGACTGACACTCATTTGGCTGAGACTAAATGACTGAAACTTCATTTCACTGGCACTTCATTTGACTGACAGTTCATGTCACTGACAATTGGTACTGGCAGTGTCTTGAGCACTGTAAGGCAAGTAAAAGGAATATGTCCTTTTCCCCACTGTAGTGTGACCCTGGAGTTACTATATATAGTTAGGTGTGTGTGTGTGTGTGGGGGGTGCAGCATAAACACAGTGATCCATATACACCAATTATATGTCAAAGAACTTTTGAAGTGCCCTGGAGACAGAAGCCCAAGAAATACCCAACAGTTGTTGATAGGAGGTCCCCAGGGCAAGTACAGAGAGGACTGTACAATACCTTAGTGTCTACATGTATAGGAAGGCCATGCATCCTCACGGTTCCTGTCATTGGGTCTTACAAGCTCACTAAAGCCCTCAATAACCCTGTCCACTCTAAATCTGATAAGAATTTATTGATTGTCAAAGTTAAAATGTGTTATTCTTTGTATATATCTTTTGCTTCATGGCCAGCAAGCACCGCCAGGTGTAAGCAGTTTGGCTTGGCTAAGTCAAGCATCTCACAGAAAGAAATAGCTAGCATGGCAGCAATAGCTAGCATCTTCACCAAATACAAAGTAGATATAAAAGGTGCAATTTTGCCTTTCATAATATATCTGTGCACAGTGCCGAACTGCATCAAGAAATGACCATGACTCATAGACAGGTAGGAAGTAGGCTCATTGGCATAAGAATTTCTAAACCATTTCTCATTTGAAACTCATTAAGTCTTCATTTGCATAAGTCCATTGAAACCTGCTGTGTGTAAGCACAACTGACCCCTATGAATTGCATTGATGCTGAGCTCAACTTTGACCTGCACAGCTTGCCTTTACTCCTAATCTCGATGACTATGGATACCACCCACCGGCTATGAATGGCATATGGATATTCTTTGTTATTATAGCAACATATTTCTTAGTATAAAAAACTGGTTTACTTTCTATAATATTTCCAGTTTTTCTTTATTGTATTTTCACAAATGACAGAGGTAATCTCTTTCAGAATAGGAAAAAACTTTGGTTTGCCTAATTGCAACATTAACACCTTTCAGTAATTAGCTCCTCTTAATGTCCTACAGCACTGAAACACTTTCACTAGTAAATTTAAGTTGTTCAACACAGAGTGGGATTCATTAAGACACTACAATGCTGTGGTACACTTTCCCAGTGCAGCAACTGCCCTAACATTGTGCTGCACAGTCTTGTACCACAAAGATGTGCAGCCTCATGTAGGGCTAGTCCCACAGCTGTGCTGATTGCTAATGAGGCATTCTGGGCGGAGAGGCATATGCTAATTAGCTATGTGCTCTCCCCTTGGAGTTGCCTCCAAGAAGGCATCTATATGGTCAAGTTATTCAAGAAATAACTTGGCCATGTTGATCAACATGGCTGTTCTCATGTTGAATATGGCGAAAAGGTATTTCAGCTATTTTCTGAAGTACAAGAAGTCTGCATTTATGGTCCTTATTTATTAACTGCAGTCCATCACTTTTCTTCTAAAAGTGACAGTTTTAGAAGGGATTAGGATGGAAAGAGAAAATTCTGGGCAAAAATCAGCAATGTCCCTGAAAATCAGGGACAATTGAGTGGTATGGTCCTAGAACCTATTCTGTTTGTGTAGTGGGCCATGAAGCTTTCCAAAATAGATACACAGGTCTGACTATATTTCATACTTTTCAGCTGTCACTGGGTTTGCTTCATAATTTTGGTACGTATAATCATTAAAAAAATTGTGATTCTATCACTCTCAGAAGACAGAAAGAACTGATGGCAAATAATGATAGAATGAGTTACAGACTTTATGTTATTCAGATTAATGTGATGCTATTTTTGTTAATATCTAATTACATAAGAGAAGAGTATATTTTCTCAAATTTATCACTGATTATGGCCCTTTGTCACCCCCCCCGCTTTAATTTTTAGTTTTCCATAGTTGATTTGCTAAGTGGTTGAGAGAGGTGCCTGTGGCTAAGTTTCTTTTAATGGCAAAGCAGGGATTAACCCCAATGCAATAACATGATGGACTTTAACTTTTTACCACTTTTGTTGAATACAGGTGATTGCCGAAAGTGGTTATCTGTTTGTGGGGCAGTTGGTGGATAAACTCAAAAGGGCTATTACGGGGATCACAGTCAAGTAGTCATTGCTGTGGCTTGGTGGTGATGGTGGTGGTGGGGGGCAGAGCATAATGTTGGAAAACTCCAAGTTGAAAAAAATGTGGTAATTAATTGTTTTCACTTTTTTCTGAATGTATTCATATAGATCTGTTGGCAGTCATAATATTACACACTTCCCATAGAATCATACACTTTTTATTTAATTTTTATGGAAGTTGACAAAGGAAATGATCTGCCGTATAGTTGCAAGTCAAATAGATTACTATGCCTTTTATTTACATCCTATAGATGCAACTGAATTAGACTGCTGTAACTATTTCATCATTTTTTGGCAATTAAATATGAGAAGTGAATGTCATTAGATGCTATGGGTGGGTGTTGAGACACTCTGTGTAAGACAGCAAAGGGGCAATAACATGAGTTATGCAAAACAATCAACATGATTAGTTTGACAGAGGTGGAGTATGTGCCATGGGTATTGGTTACTTGTAGCAAGCAGGGAGATGGTCTGTGTACTGAACTAACCTGATTTCCATTCCTCCCAAATTATGTGACCCTGGAGGATAGTTCTAGATGTATGGAGTGCAGCTCCACACAATACCCAAGACAGACTTGACAGAATCGTATATAGGGGAGCTGGTTAGAAGAGGTAGTGTTTAAAGCAATTATACTGAATTGTTTCAAGTAATCAATGTCAAGAGCATGCTTAAGGTTCAAGAGGAATAAGTAGGCATAAATTGTTGTGCTCATTTTGTTTTCACTTTCCTCTTCATCAAATATCCGAGGTATATTATGGAAAAGGGATTGAGAAGGCATGCTGCGTGTCAAAATAGAGGGCCATTACATGAAAATTGTCAAATTGGTCAATGTATATGCCTAATGGCAACAAGCTGAAATATGTTACAATGGCTGTTATGTTTTTTGTTCTCTTTTTAATGAAACATTAGAAGAATACAAAATTTTGGTATCCTTTTCTGGGGGCATGTTATGTATGAATGCAGAGTTATGGGATCATTTCTGATGGTTATTTTTTGAACATACTGCGGTGCTGGTGCTGTGGTAGCATTGTCGCCTCACAGTAAGATGTCCTGTTCGATTCTCAGCTAAAGCGTCTTCTGTGTGGAGACATGCGTGAATGGGCGTACTTTCGTTGAAGGTTGTACGTCAGGGCTGGCAACTCGGTATGTAAAAATCTGCTTCCAATCATTAGCGGACCGGAGTTCCGCTGTGGCAACCCCTAACCTGGAAAAGCCAAAAGATACAACAACATTGGTATGTTTTTTGGGAGACAGTGTCTGTCAAAGAAAAATATTGCAATTACATTTCTGTGATTCTGTCATTGTCAAAGAAACTGTATCTTCCCAGAAGGGGCACATTCCACAGGGAGATTATGTGTGTTGTTTTTTCCAAAGTACCTTATTAGAAGTGCCTGAATTTTTAATTATGAACTGTCTTTGGGGAAACTGATACATAGCATCTTATACACAGCTAGAAAATCCAGCATTTCAGAGAGATTTTGGTTTCAAAATCTGGCACTATGCTTGATTTCCACATTGGGTTCTATTTCACCTCTACACAAAAGGCTGGAAGCATGTGATTTATGAAAGCAAATGGCAGTTACAGGGCCACAACTGACTGAGTAATGATATGATTTACTGGGGAGGAAGAGTATATATGTTCATTAAATTTATATGATTTCCTTCACAGTCAGATGTAGTATACCTTCTCAGAAGTAAAAACATTACACTAAGAAAGTGAGTGTTTTGTGCCAAAATACCTTATAAGAAATCCCTGAATTTTATTAAGAACTATCTTTGTGGAATTAACATATGACCACTTACACACAGTTAACATATCCAGCATTGCATCCTGTCATGGTCTAGTACTATGCTTGATTTCTGCCTGGGGCTATTTGACCTTGACAAAAAAGACTGGAGGTTAGTGATGGAGGAAAGTAAACAGCAGCTATGGAATAATTTTTGAATGATTATTGATATGGTTTGTTGGGGAGACAGCATCTGTGAAAGAAATATGTATATATATATATTCCTTGACATCCTTAACAGTCAAGCAGCCCCTTAGAAGGTCTGAGTTAAATCTAAACAGATACCATAGGTAACAAAGGACACCAAACATCTCCTTAAAAAGAAAGGCAGAAAATGGTTTAAATACCAGGAAAACAAAAAACAACCCTCCCTTCTCACCTATTGATAAATAAGAAATCTAGGCAAAAAAACCCCCATCAAAAATGACAAAATGCAATACTATACCAAGAACAAACTAAAACATCAAAATAACCCCCCAAAATTCTGGGGAGCCATTAAACAATTGCTAAACCAGGTCAGACCACAACTCCAGTTCCAATCACCTCAAATGCTGCAGATAACATTGCCACCCAATTCAGTTCAGACTTCATCAATTCCATTCTATTCATAGTAAAACATTACTGCAATGCCCCCTATTTATTCCTTCAGGAGCAGAAACAAACTTAAATTATTTGTCAGTCAGACCTATACAAACTAGTACCATTAAAAAACTTCTAAACAAACTCATACCCACAGCCCTCACTACTGGCCTACTCCCTATGGATT
The DNA here is from genome assembly GCF_019279795.1 of Protopterus annectens. NCBI lineage: Eukaryota > Metazoa > Chordata > Ceratodontiformes > Protopteridae > Protopterus > Protopterus annectens. The sequence continues at coordinate 1,037,201,904 of NC_056735.1, forward strand.
ATTTCAGATTAGCAGCAGATGCTATCTCTTACTCCATCTCCCTCCTAATCAACTGTTCTATTTCAGAGCAATATATCCCCAGGGTCCCCAGGCTTTGGAAAATTTCTTATATCTTCCCCTTTGACAAAGGTGGCTCCTCAACTGAATTTTCTAACAATAGGCCAATTACCATTCTCCCTCTCCTAGCCAAAATCCTTGAAAAATGCATACACTCACAGCTCCTTAACTACATACTATGTAATAACTTTCTAACTAATTTCTAACATGGTTTTAGACCCAAACACAGTACCATAACTGCTCTTGTAAGTTGTACCAACAAAATTAACCTGCTTAGGAACAATGGCCAACTTACCTTTTCCATTTTTCTCAAAGTGTCCAAGGCATGTAATACTGTATCCCACCAAAAACTTCCAACTTCTCAGTGAACTTGCTTCCCTTAACCTGTCCCAACAAGCCTTCTCTTGGTTTCACAGATATTTAGCTGACTGCCAACAAGCAGTTAAATGGCAAAATGAACTATCTTCCCTATTACCCATCACACCACAAGGCTCAGTTCTCAGAACACTGCTCTTTACTATCTTTAGTAACAAGCTTTTCACTACCACCCAACTAGCCACCATCGTTCAATACATAGACAATTCCTCCCTCATATGCTCAGCCTCCTTCCTACCAGAACTTTTTGAAATAACCCAAAAATCCTTCCTAGACATTGAAAACTATCTTTATGGCTATCAGCTTATACTCAGTCTGAATAAAACAAAACTAATGCTATTCTTAAATAATAAAAAACCTGATCACCACCCCATTCATCATCTATTCCTCCAATAAACCAAAATTGCACCAGTTGATCAAGCAGAACTACTGGGAGTCACAATCAATAACTGTCTAAAATTTGACAAGCACTTAGTTCTAACCATTGAAAAGGTCCACATTAAACTATGGTCACTTTACAGAGACAAGTCCTTCCTAACCAATACCATCAGACATTCTGTTGCCAGGGCACATATACTTTCCACCCTTCTATACACCTCACACATTTTCAGAAATCTCAGAAAAACAGACTTAAATAAATGAAAATCCTGTTATAAAAAAATCACCAGATTGACCACAGACCAACCTTACAGATCATACCATTGCTCTGCTCTTTGACAGCTAAAGTGGCTAGAACTACCCAACCTCATATCCCTCAACCAACTAATTATTCTAATTATTGCCCACTCCATCATTCGTCAACCTGAAAACTGCCCTGCACAACCCTGCTCTAACTTCAGAATTGTAAGATCTTCTGACAAACTCTTACTAAAAATCACTAAGCCCAACAACAGTTTTGGGCACTCTCTGTTCTCCTACTAGATATGAAACCACAAGACACAGCGAAATGCCACTTGTAAAACTACAGTAAAAATACGAACTTCGCTGTAAACAAGATCACGATTCCACAAATATCATGAAACTGTCAACTACAATAAAAAGCCTTTATTCCACAGAAGCAGTAAGAACTGGTTAAGCACTTTCATCTACAGGTAGTAGACTTCCTCAGAACACTCTACAATTAAAAAAGCTGGGTTTAGATACATAAATTCCTCCAATCAGATTACATGATTAATTGTAGTCAATTGTCATTTAAAGTGCTCAGTGCAGTAACAACTTATATATACATTTCTCCTTATACAATACTGCTAAAATCCAGTAAAATCACTTACTCATAAAATATGCATCTAATGTAAATACTTTTTTACTAATTTGTTTCTGCTTCTAATACTGGTTTAATGGAAATGCTTTCATTAATACCAGGATAAACAGTTGCATTTAACAATATCTGCCATTTTATCTCCTTCTCACCCAGACCATTTTATCTCCTTCTCACCCATGGCACTTTAAATGACAATTGACTACAATTAATAATGTAATCTGATTGGAGTAATTTATGCATTTAAACCCAGCTTTTTAATTGTAGAGTGTTCTGAGGAAGTCTACTACCTGTAGATGAAAGTGCTTAACCAGTTCTTACTACTTTTGTGGAATAAAGGCTTTTTTATCATAGCTGACAGTTTCATGATATTTGTGGAACCGTGATCTTGTTTACAGCGAAATTTGTGTTTTTACTGTGCTCCTACCAGATATCTAAGTCCTGGAATACCACTCCTCAACACATACTAAATACTACAAGCACATCCAAATTTAAATTACTTCTCAGGGAACATCTAACCAATAACTGGCCTTGCTCCTGCATAAATCTGTGCTAAACGTGCCATACACTTCTTACTCTTTGCCTCATTTCATACTATGCTTCTTATCACAGCTCTCAAAGATTATTTCAACTAACCCCTTATATCTACTATTTTTAGGCAATATTTCTGACCACCAGTAAACTATTGATAAGATACATTTTATTACACAAAATACTTTTACTGCTGTTTATTGTCACTTTAGATATTCCTCACAGGACTTACTTGTTAACCTTTTGTATTTTCTTCTTGTATGTATTAATTCTGCAGAGGAACTCTGTGTTTACCTTATGTTTCTATGAAACCATCACTGTAAATGTAAACTTTCGAACTAGAAAAACATAATTATAAATGTACATTTTTTTGGTACTGGAGTTTTTCTTCCTGGGCCTCTGCTGAAAATGGGCCTCTGACCCAGTCGGACTTTTGACTTTCCCAGTAATCAAATGTAAAATAAATAAAATGTTTATGTGATTTCTGCACAGTCAGAGGTAGTGTATCCCCTCAATAGGTGGATATTTCACTGAGACAGTGTGTTTTTAGTACCAAAACACTTTATTACAAGTCCCTGATTTTCTTATTGTGCAAGGTCTTTGTGAATCTGACATATAGCCTCTTATATACAGCTTGTAAATTCAGATTTTTAAAAGGCTTTTGTCATCACAGACATCACGGTCTGGTGTCCACCTGGATGATATTTGTCTTGTGGACAAAAGACCTTGAATTAACTGATGTATGAAAGCAAATGGATGTTGTAAGGATCAGTTTTAATTAATTATTGATATGGTTTGTTGAAGGAGAGTATCTATTAAGCAACAATAGGACCATTATATTTATGTTATTCCTTTACAGAAAAGGTAGTATACTGTCTCATAAGGGACACATTCCACTGGAACAGCTGTGCCTTTTTAGAAGTTCCTGAATTTTTTATTGTGAACTGTCTTTTGGGAACTGAGATAAAGCCTTTTATACACATCTAGTAATCCCAGCATTTTGGAGGACTTTTATTGTCACAGTCTGGCACTGTGCTTGATTTTCACCTGGGTGCTTTTTGACTTCTGCACAAAAGACTGGAGGCAAGTGATATTGAAGAGTTACAGCAGTTACAGGGTCACTTCTAATTGATTATCAATATTGTTTATTCGGGGGCAGTATATGTGAAAGATCTACGTGGTCATTGTATTTATGTGATTCCTTCACAGCCTTTGGTAGCATACTCTATTAAAAGGTACACATTCTACTGTGACACTATGAAACTGTACCAAAGTATCTTAGTAAAATTCCCTGAATTTTTTATTGTAAACTATTTCTGGGTGAATGATTTTCAGAGCTGTTACATACAGCTAGTAAATATAGCATTTCAGAGGGCTTTTGTTGTCACAAACAAGCATTGTTTTTTTTTTTTTTTTTGCTTTTAAACTGAGGGCTTTTTGACCTCTGGACAAATGTGCTGGTGATGTATGAAAGCAAATGACTGCTATAGGGTCACTTTTGATGTATTATTAATATGGTTTGTTGGAGGATATAAGTAGCCATCACAGAGGTATATGACTATTACATTTATGTGATTATTTCACAGTCAAAGGTACTGTAGCCTCTCAGAACAGACATAGTCTACTTAAGCAATAACCAATGACGTGGTGTGGTATATTGAAGATTTACCCACGGTTGGTGTGGTTTAATCATGAGGGCGAAGCCCGAGTGATTAAACTAGACAACCATGGGTAAATCTTCAATATACCACAACCACGGAGTCGGTTATTGCTATTATACAATGACATTATTTAAGAAAAAAATACTTACTTTTCTTAAATAATGTCTTTGTATAACAGCGGATTGCTGTTCTTCCGCCGGTTGTGGTATACGGATTCTGCTTTTTGATGCATTGCGCATGCATATGGAACTTGCATTCCCATGCACATCTAGTACATCAAGGCTTTGAAACAGAAGCAACGAAGAAAAGAAAGTCTCTGTTGCTCTGTTTTCTCTTTTTTTTTTATTGTACAAAAAAAAAGATTTGGGGGCAGTTTATACCAACGGAAAAAAGTCCAGGCGACCGGACCTTTTTCCGTTAGTATATTGTGGGATTTACAATGGGCACGCTGGTTGGGCTGGCCAATCAGCGTGCATGTTTTAGAATATTAATAGGGAGGAATTATATAATTGCATATTAAGTATATGTTTTGCACCAAAGCACTTTATTACAAGTTGTATATTTTCTTCTTCTTCTTTTTTTTTTTTTACTGTGAATTGTCTTCAAAGAACTGCTTAAATATAACAAGTGAAGCTAGCATTTCAGAGGGCTTTTGACCTGTGCACAAAGGGTTGGTAAAACTAATGTCCAGAATATATGTACATAACATTTGCAGTGATGCAGAAATGAAAACATTGTAAGTTGTAGAATTTTGTTTTTAGATGCAACATGCTGTGGCTACGATGCCATGTTTTTGGATAGCCAAAGCTGTGGAGTAAAATTTAGAGGTATGCCCCAGTTGAAGTTTTGTGGTTAGAATTTCAGTCCTAAGAATTCTTTTTCCTGAATACCCTGGTGTTATTGCCTGATTGTTTTGTTATGTATGAACATACATTAAGCCTTTGGCTTGAGTTAATGTGCCTTTAACTGTCAGTCTGATATTTTGTATAATACTTTGTTTTTGTTGTGGGTGCTATGGTAAAAGTCTGATTAGTGACTAAATAAAATAATGGCCTAGGATAAATCTTTATTGAGCTATCAATACACAAGAAATAAAGCTTTTCTTTATTTTGCTAAAAATATAATATATTTTTCTATTATAATATGTTGTGGCTACAGCGCCATGCTTTTAAGCAGCTCAAGCTATGAGGTCAGTTGTGGTCAAATGTAGATATGTATTGCACTTAGAAGCTCTGAGTTTAGAACTATAAAGTTAGATGTGCTTTGTAGCAAACACCTTGTTATTACTTGAAAGTTCCATAATAAAATCTCAAAGGGAGACACTGCTATATGTTTCAAAGACTTATATGCTAGATGCTTTAGTTCATGTGCCTTTACTTCCACAGTTGGATATTTTACATTATACATTGTTTTCATTGAATGTGTTATATTGAACTTCTGTCTAGTACTCTGAGTGCAATAATGACCTAAATTATTTAATTTACCGAGTTGCCAATACGTTATAAAAAAAAAAAAATATATATATATATATATATATATATATATATATATATATATATATATGCATTTCTGTGTGAAACAGAAAAACTTGGATCACCACTGTACTTATTACTGCATTATAAAAAGATAAAGTTGTATAAGTGTCATTACATTGGGAACCACTAGCTAAGTGCATTTTGTTGCTGAATGAAATAAGATATTATACTGAAGAACTTGCTGTAATACTTACTGTGGTTACAACAAAAAGGTCCTTTACTGCAAGGTATAACCAGTAGTCTTATGTAGCCATATGGATGCTTTGGTTTTACCATTTATTTCATAAAAAACGTACATTTTTTATTTTTTCAACATGACAAACTTGGTATGCACCTCTGTCTTATCACTGATATAGTCCTATGAAGCAAGGCCCATTAAAAAAAAAATAAAAAATAAATAATAATAATAATAATAATAATAATAATAATATTTTCTGGGGAAAATGTATACTTTTCCGTCATTTTTATGTTATAACAAAATACACATATTCTGCATACTTTGACAGGCATGCACATACTTTGTATTCTATTCTCTACCTTTCTTATGGCAATAGATAGCCAAAAAAGTAAGTAGATAAATAAACACATAAATACATCAATATTTGCCCTTTTTTACATTGCCAAGTGCCCCTCTTGCCCTTGACCCAGCCTTCAGCAGCTTCTGGCATGTCTGGCTATTGACCAGGTTAGTACTACTAGGCCTCTTCAGGGATACCCTTGGTGGTATCCTGACTAGGGGGAAATTTGACCAGGATACCAGGGAAATTCTACTCTTTTCTGTAAATGCTGTACAATCTTTTACATCCACCTGAGCTTCCACAAGCTCAGGCAGCAGGAGTAATAACTTGCTCGCTACTTGTTGCAGATAATAATAATATTGGAAATGCTGGTGCTTTATGTGATTAGGGTTAGCTTCCTTATATTAGCATATGAGTGTTAGGTGCACTTGCATCATCACTTAGGGCACAGGTCTAAAGGATGTTGATGTACATTGCAGATGTTTGAATCATGTGTGTCGTGTGTGTTGTGTCAGCTTGATTAGAACACATCATGAAGGTATATGTAATGCATTAGTATGCATTTGTCACCTAGATACTGCAGTCAGAGTATGCCATGGCATGCCTTTCATACACAAGGAGAACCCTGTATCATTATTTATTTATTTATTCATTTATCTATTTGTTAACCAGGTAGGTAGGCTGGTGATGTGGAAAGATGTGTGCCATTGTCACAGCTTCCTCTGGTGTAGGCCCCACAACCCCATTCTGATACTTTACTGGGTTTTATTTAGGATAGGAGTGAGTTTGTTGTTAAACCAACTGCTGTTGACAGTAGTAGCAGCAGACATATCACAAAAATTGTATACATCAGCCTGTTGTAGAATGAAGGGATGCTAACTCTGAGTATGAGCAGTGGCTATGTGAGGATGATTCTGAACCATCATATGACTTTAATGTCTATGCTGGATCTGATGATTCTAATGCAGGAGACAAACTAAATTCTGAATAAAAGGCTAAAGCAGATAATTTTACAAGTGCTGATGACACTGAACTTTCTGTCAAACACGACAATACTAGAGCAGGGGCACTATGCTCCATTGCTACATCTGATGTGTCTGCTGCTGTTGAACAGGAGAAATGCATGTCTTTTTCTCATAGATGTGCCTGTGTTTGTATTTGTGGGATGCTGCCACACTGATGCGTTGATAGTGGTGTGGATGTGGACTATACTTCAAAGATAGGCATGATTCAGGATTCTTATGTAGCTCATATGAGCAACAGGAGAGTCCAAAATGCATGTTGTGACACATTGACTTCACCTTGGGCCTGATCCATTCATCACTGCTAATTTTAAGTAAGGCTCTTCTGTCAGCCATGGTTGAAGTAAACAGCATGATTAGGGAGGTTATAGAGTGGTCCAGCACCAGTCATTAGCTGAGCAGCATTGCACTTAGTTTTTCTAGAGTTGCTTAGGCATTGCCCAGCTTACAGGTGCTGTAGACTTCATATTGGATGGCCCTATGAAGTAAGGGCCATACCACGGCCAAATACCAATGCATAAGACTGTAGTGTATTTTGAACTCTACTTGTCTATACATCCATGACTGTTTGTACTTTATAAAAGATGATGCAGCAAATCCACATTATATTTATATACTATGTTGTGGAGTGCTAATCTGTAACACAAAAATGGCAAACTAATTCTAGAAGAATGATTTCTCCTGATATGGACATATGAATTATTAAAATATACTGTAGTAAAAAACTTCTCATGTAAAATCCATGTCATAGATTACTTTGCATTCTTATTAAAAGTAAGAAAACAGGATTTAAGCTGGTATTGCTTATTCAAAACCATGGTTTATTAAGTTTAAACAAGAGATGAGCACCCCCGTCCTTGTCAGAGCTTCATCAGATCTAAGTTATATGCAGCAGTTACAAGCAATATATACTTACATTTTTCTATTTAAAAAGCTACGTGAGTTACAGAAAACTAATCCAAGCACACTTAAATCAGTTCCATGACAGTGACTGAAACAGTGGTACATACAAAATGTGCATCTTTACTCTGATTTGTGCTTTTCACTTCTCATCTAATTACAAAGTCATTGTGTATCTGGCTGTTGATCAATGGGCTAGGTATAATGCCAAAGGATCTAGTCCTATACTTTTGTTACATGAATATAATATATAAAGAATGGACAACTGTCAGACTGCACCATTTCCTTGGTGAAAAAATGTACTCTGCTTGGTGAGCTACTATTGGGGAACTTTGGTGTGCCTAAGATTAAGATTTTGTGTATAAAACAACCTGGATCTAATGAGGCCTGTCATATTAATGACAGAAATGATGTGTGCAGATGGAAGACACACACACACACACACACACGCACACACACACACACACACACACACACACACACACACACACACACACACACACACACACACACACACACACACACACACACACACACAAACTGGGCAGTTGTTTCTTAATGGAATGCAATATGTTCTATGTGTCTGAGTCAGTACAGTAACTTGCACTGCATTCCTAAAAGTTAGCCATCTGATTATTATAGGTTCATAGGTAGGTACTAGGCTATTGGCCCTAGGGCCTATATAAGCCTAGCCAAAAATGTACCCTGGCTTTTGCCACCCAAGAAAATTATTTTCCTGTGCCCCCGTCGAGCAGAGCCACAGAAATGATCCCTGGGGTGAATTTCCTATTTGCCATCCAATCATCAAGATTTTTCTTGAAGAGTGCTAATGAGGAGCTCTGTTTGACATAGATAGGTAGTTTGTTCCAGAGTATGGGAAGTCTCTGGGACAGGAATCTATCCCTCCAGCATGTTCTGTTTATTGTGGTGGCAAGGTTTAGGTCCCTAGAGCATGTAGCTAGGAGGGATTGGGATTTCTTTAAGTGGAGCATGTCCAACAGCTCTGGGTTTGACATAGCTTTGTATGTTAGGCAGAGATTGCCTCTGAGTAGGCGATATGCGACAGAGTAAAGCTAGAGTTTTTTGAGACAGTCTAGGTAGGGCATCTTTTGGAGGCCAGTAATCCTCTTTGTGAGGTATTTCTGTGGCCTTTCCAGTTGTTGTAGATGTCTTGTGAGGTACATACCAAAAGGGAAATTGTACTCTATAATGGGTCTAATGAGTGATGAGTAGAGGGGAACAATGACCTCTTTTTTTCTGGATGAGAAACCTTTTGTGATGAGGTGAGCCACGTAGAAGAATTTCCTGACCACTGTGGCGATGTGATTATCAAAGGAGAGACTACTGTCCACCTGTGTCCCAAGGTCTCATCATATTTTTGGCATTAAGTAGACTACCAGCTATGTGGTAGTTCATGGGTACAGAGTTTTTACCAAAATGGATGACAATACACTTTTTGGCATTGATCTTCAAGCCATGGCTTTGACACCAGGCATCTGTCTCAGTGAGGCCCTTTTGTAGTATGTCCACATCATTAGGAGTTTCGATTATGGCTCCTAGTTTGCAGTCATCTGCAAACTTTGTTAGCCAAAGACCTTCTGTGTTAGCCTGTACTTCAGAGAAGTAGATACCAAACAGGAGAGGACTCAGGACTGAACCCTGTGGTACTCCACTTGTCACTGGTCTGAAGTCGGATTTGGAGTCTGCTACTTTCACAGTGTGGGTTCTGTCTGTGAGCCAGTTGGCAACCCATCTTGTGACATAGGGATTTATACCTAGTTTAGTGAGCTTATATATAATTCCAGAGTGGGGGATGGTGTCAAAAGCTTTGGCGAGATCTAGATAAGCTGTGTGAACCACTTTACCCTCATCTATGGCTTTGGTGACTGCTTCAAAGAGGTCAATCAGGTTTAGGAGATATGATCTGCCTTTTACAAATCCTAACTGGGTAGGGTCCAGAGTTTGGAGATTACCAATGTCTTTGTTTATGAGTTCCATGATGATACGTTCCATGGCCTTGCAGACCAGGCTCGTCAGGCTAATGGGGCGGTAGTTCCCGGGATCTGTCGTGGCTTCCCCTTTGTGGAGTGGGATAACCGTCATGGTGCACCATACAGTGGGAACAAAGCCTGAGGTGAGGCTGTGATTGAACATGATACTTAGGTAGGGTGCCAGTACATTCTGTAGTTTGTGTAGAACGCAGCCTGGGATATTGTCAGGTCCCATGGATGCTGTGTTCTTGGCTTTGGAGAGTGTGTTTTTTACCTGTGCAGCCATGATTACAGGAACTTTGCATTCTTCTGGTATAGAGATGAGCCCTCTAGGGGGTGAGAGGGGAGTAAAGTTAGCACTGAACCTGTCTGCCAGGATGCTGGCAATATCAGTTGGTTCTGTATATTTAGTGCCATTGTGCTGTAACTCAGAACAGATCTGAGTGATGCCATTGAGATTCTTGACATAGCTATAGAATGCTTTGTGGTTGTCTTTAGAGTCAGTGGCAATTTTGTTTTTGTAACTAGCTTTGGAGGATTTTATGAGGGATCTCAGCTTCTTACTGAGGTTGACCAGGGAGTTCCTCCAGTCATGGGATTTTACTCTTTTTTTGCAACAGTTTCTTTCTTCTGTTGTAGAGTTTGTTTATGGCAGAGGACCACCAGATTGGCTTCCTTTTTTGGAGGATAGCATCTTGGTTCTGTTAGGGATAGCATGATCCATGCACTCGTGTAAGTGCTTATAAAGTGCATTTGTGTAGGATTCAGCAGTCGTACCTCTATTTTCCGTCTGCATGGGTGTCATGAAGTTTGCCACGTCTGTCTTAAGAAGTGTGAAGTTGGCTTTGGAGAAGTTTTTTACGGTGGTTTCCCTAATTGGGGGTTGGGGGCAGGATGTGGATGTTTAGGGTGATTAGCTTGTGTTAGCTTAAATATTAAAATAGTATATGAAAGCTAATTAATTAGACTCATTGGTTGAAACAATAATATACACTTCACCATCTTGTAAGAGGTTGTTCATATGGCTGGAATAATCTAACCAGTCCATAAAGACCAGTCCCCCTCCCTTATCAGGTTTCATACACCTAATAGTCTTGCTGCTTGTGAGTTGGTTTAGAATTACTCTGTCCTGTTCAGTAAGATTGTAAAATTTTCTGTTAGTTTTTCTTTCCAGAAAGTTTTGTATCTCTCTTTCACGTGTCTTCTCATAGACACTCAAAACCAGGTGAAGGGGTGGATTAGTAATGTTTTTCCTTTTGTATTTGCTTTCAGCATGGTACCCAGGATGCCGAGTGTCTCTGAAAAGTATCTGAAAGTTGAGTTTATGTGTAAACATTTTAAAATCGAGTATGGTGTCCTTGACATTGGCCCTTGTAGAAGGAATGAAGTTATATCCCTTCAAAAATAATTTGTGATATTCTGGGCCATTCAGCATGGTACCCAGGATGCCGAGTGTCTCTGAAAAGTATCTGAAAGTTGAGTTTATGTGTAAACATTTTAAAATCGAGTATGGTGTCCTTGACATTGGCCCTTGTAGAAGGAATGAAGTTATATCCCTTCAAAAATAATTTGTGATATTCTGGGCCAATAACTACATCAGTGAAATCATAGATGTTAAAGTCAAAGAATGAAACAATATTTAACTTATCTTTTGTAAGAAATGAAGCACTATTTTGGATGAGGGAATCAGACATTACCACCATAAGTTCTGAACATTTTGCCTGTTCATGTTGTTCCTCGATCTCTTCCCCTTGCCTTGGGGGTTGTTCCAAAATGTTATATTTTCACCCCTTGTTTGTTGGCCAGCCTCTCTGACCTTCTTGGAGGAATTTCCTCTAAAGGGGCTTCAGCCTTGTGTCATTACTGGAAAAGTTAGCACCACTCTTATTCGCAGAAATTTCCAAGGAGCCACTCTTGTTTGCAGAAATTTCCAAGGATGATTTACCTGAGGAGAAGGTGCACAATGTTTTATTTTGGTAATCTTGGTCGTCTTTCCTGTTTTTCACCAGAATCAATTTTTTATCAATGGACTGGAAAGTGTTGTTAAAGTCCAACTTGTGTTGGTGAAATGATAAATCTGCCATGATAGATTCCACAAATTTGGTTATCTCTTGTTTGTGCCTATGCATATTCCTGTCATTTTCCTTAATAAGGAGTTTAGTAAGTTCCAGTCCAGTGCGGTCAAAAAATTCTAAAAGTTCCAAATGAATCGGGGAGTTAATCTTGAAATTTCCAAACAAGCAGACCTTTAGGAATGTGTGATCTTTTCACACTTTACCTAAAAATAGTTGTTTAGCTGTTGATTTGTATTTAAAAAGCTGTTTATTTAATGCAGATATTTGTTCTTTCAAAGAAAGGTAATGTCCATCTAAAGCATGAATATATTGCTTCTGGTTGCTGTAAGAAAAATTATCCAACCATTTGTGTACATTACCAGCGGAGGTGAAGTCCGTGTTGTTCAAAGCTAATGGCGGTCTAGGATTGTAAGCTGTCTTACCACTTGTGCAGGCCGGGACTGCTTCTTCCTGGAAATTTTTACCTTCCCCTCATAGGTTGTTGGTCTCTTTGTTAATTTCTGTAATAACCTGGGTAAGTTGTTGTATAATTAAAGTTAAATTACACAGTTCTGATGTAAAGCTGGATTAATATACAAGTATGAAAAGTTTCTTAAAGCTGCAGCTGGGTCTGTTGTCAAAGAACGCACATTACATAGTTAATATTTTGCCTGAGTGGAAGCACCTTGCATGAAGCCATGCTGCTTTGTATTAATTCTTATTTTATTGCTACCAGAAAGTTTGAAACATGGCATGCTTGGTTAGCAGCAGAGTATAAATGTATTGTATAATTTAATTTTAGTTTCTGTCAGAAACAGTGCAGCAGTGTTTTGCAGCATAAGATGTGTTGCATAGTTTTTAAACCAGTCAGTCAGGTTTGATGCTGGAGTTAGATTGCTCTGTGGGTGAAGCGATTATTAGTGAGGAGGTTCATTGCCAGGGCAGTGCATTTTACACATGATGTGTGAGGCAGCTCCATAGTGCAGGGTCATCTTGCATCTCTGCTACAGTATGTTTGCTTGTCAGGTTTTATTATTTTATTTAAGATCAGCCATTGAGCTTAATCTTCTTATCTTTAGATAGATATTGACAGATACAATAATTTAATCTTCTCAGATGCTGATATTTTTCCTTGTGGTATTAAGTTGTCCACAGTATTTGCAACCAGTGGTTAAAAGATGGTGTTACTAGAGGCTGTTGTTTGGAATTCTTTATTTAGCTTAAAACAGAGGATGTTTCAGGAGGTCTGGGGCTTGCTGTAGTTAGCTTGCAAGGTCAAGCATACTTCAGAGTCATTGTATTTCAGATAGATTATTAAACCATAGTTATGGGATCTGGTATTGGCACTAGATGTGTTTAATTAAGTACGGGAGCTTTATGCATGGTCTTCTTCACTGAGTGTTTTAATAATGTAGTGGTGACTATGAGCTTGTTTAATTTGCTGAGAAAGATGTTTGGTTCTGTAGACGTATGGTTAGGTAGATTTGGTGAATTTGTTTCTTATTAGTCCTTTGGATGATGGGGATTTTAATTGGTATAAGGGTTGATTCTGTATGGGAATTGAATATTAGACTGGTTACAGGTTAATGGCGATGTTGGCAGGGTTATGGTGTAGCATGTGTTTTATACTGAGTGAATGTTGCTTAAGGTAAAACATGATTTTAAGTATATTAGCAAAAGAAGGTAATTAGGCATTTGCAGGTCACTGGTGTTTGATGGGGTAAGGCAGAGGCGTAACTGGCTCACCCAGCACCCTGTGCCATTACCTGATGTAGCAGTCTAAAGAACATGCCCCCTCCCTACTAGGAGTAACACAAAAAATGTGCTATCTGTACAAACATTCAGAAATGCAGATGCAGACAGAATGCAGGAACTGCATTCAACTTGTGCACTCTAACAGGTTGCGCCTGGGGCACATGCTCCCATTGCGTCACTCTTGCTACACTACTGGGGCAAGGTAATACTATACAGTAGCTTAAAGGCTGTGGTATGATACTAATTATTAAGCATCAAGTCATAGGTTCCATAATATTGGTTGAACAGTTGAGCAGGTGCTGACAAGTCAGTTAAATGGAGAATGGGAGTTGAGCTAATTGAGGCAGCCAGGTGAGCTGGTCAGCTTGGTAGTCTTAAGTAGGTAGTATGCTTAGTGCAATGGGTCATTTAAGTATATTTATTATATATGCATATGTTTGTACAGTATATCTGCAGAGTTTTAAATAAAAACAAACAAAAAAGCAAATGGAATATAAAAAGGAGGTTAACAAGAGGGCTTTGCTTAACTCATGTGTTAATATAGATTTTTGTGTCTTGCAGGATGATGGATATTTTTGCTTTGAATGATCATTGGGCTGACATAGTAGTCCAAGCTGAGCCATTGTTTCAGAGGTAGCCGCAGCTGAACACCCAGAATTAAGGCATTCTGGGGGAACAACAAACAGAGGTGGAGTAGGGGGGCAGAAGTTGGAGAAAGAGGAAAGCGAATGGTCAGCTGGGAGACCAAGAGTCATCCAATACAGGGAGTATGACAGCACACTGGTAGGAGCTGAGTGAGTTCCCAATGGTTTTGTTTATGTGTTCAGGTAATCACTGCCATCAAGGTCATGGGTTTGGGGGAAGATGGTAGGTTGGTAGGGTTTTTGCAGGATTTCAGTGGTGGAGACAGGGCAAGACTGCAGGTGTTATGGTAAGCGACCTGTCAGTTAGTTGAAGGGTTGTCAGGAAACATCCCACATGAGGCACAAGAATTCATAGTGGACAGGGGTCACATTTGGATCAGTTAGGGATATTGTCTGGGCCACTGGCCCAGATGTTACACCTTCTCAGGATTTGCCAATTGATGCTTGGGAGGTTCAGTCATTGTTTTCTAAACAGACAGGCTTGCTTCTAATGGTGTATATTCCTTTAGCAGTTAAGGAAAACATTTGACAAAGAGAATATGTTGATGGATTTGATATGATTTATGCAGGAGGTACTTAGCATTTGGTTGAGGCTGAATCCCCAGAGCTAAGGATTTGGCAGTGGTTTTAGCAGCTTTGGAGAAGAGGAGACTAAGAATTTGTAGATTCAGAACCTGGAACAACTGGGTCCTTGCTTTTGTTTATTTCATGGCAGTTATATTGGAGAAAGATACTTCAAGGGCTTACTCTTACTGGCTTATTTTATAATGATCATTAAAGCACAGTGGCTATGAGGACACAATGCCTGGTTATGGTATGACCAGCACTTCAGACAATTGAAAGCAGTTGACAAAACAATGAAATGGAAGTCAAGGCATGCTGATACATGGCTTGGCACAATAGCAGATACGGAATATATACATATAGCAACACTAAATCCACATATGCAGAGGCCCTTAACTGTAACCTGCCCAAGCAACAAGGACCTCTGAATCTGAAACGTAAACAAACACCAATCACAACCAAAGTGTCACATAGCTCACAACACCAGTGTGCCACCCAGCAACAGCTCCTAAGGCAGGACAACATACCTAACACTTTAGTCATAGGTGACTCTATAGTCCAGCACACTGATGTCCCGTTCACTGGGTTGAACAAGGAGAAAATTACAGTCAGCTACCTGTCGGGTGCCAGGATCCACCACATAACGCATGCACTCAAGTCACTCCACAACAAGTGCAAATATGACTCTGTCATTGTCCATGTTGGAGTGAATGACTTGAGATGTACCTCCCTGGACTACATGAAAAGAGACATGGAAGAGCTCTCCGATCATGTGGCCCAGGCAGGAATGAGCCTAGCCCTGAGTAGCATCCTGCCTTCGCCCAGAATGATACCACAATATAAGGACAAAATGATTGACTTCAACAATTGGCTAAGTTTCTGGTGTCATCCAGTATCTGTCTGCCTCGGACGACATGATCAACAAACCATGATGCTTTGCCAGAGATGGTCTGCACCTGTCGCCCCTGGGATTCAGGTTATTGGCTTAGGCAAAGTTCAAAGGACAAAACCACCGCCGTAACAGGTACAAGCATGCAAAATCTGAAGGTAATGCCACTCAATGCTAGAAGTCTAAACCTCAAAATACACTCTCTCGAGGCACTCCTAAAAATGGAGAACATCGATATCTGTGCAGTAACTGAGACCTGGTTCAAGGCTCCAGAGAGCACCCCTGCAATACCAGGCTACAACTCTTACCACACTTTTCGGCCACCAGACCAGGACCGAAACATTAAAGGTGGAGGAGTGCCAATATTCACCAAGGAATATCACATCACTAGGCTAGTTGCCCAACACAATGCATCTGAAATTCTCCAGGTGCAACTAACACTAGGTAAGACTGCAATCCAAATTGTAGCGTGCTACAGATCCCCCACCATGCCCCAAGGTTTTCACTACACCTTTCTAAACATACTGGAAAATATTAAGATAGAACCAAACACCCTAATACTGGGTGATTTTAACTACCCTGCCATTAACTGGGAAAACTACTCGTGTACCAACACCTTTGCCCAACGGTTTTTGGAATTTATAAATTCCAATGCCCTGGATCAACTAATCCATAGTCCCACCAGGGGCTCCAATATTCTAGACCTGGTCATTACCAACATGTGAAATCAATGCTCCACACCTATGGTCACCCCCTCATTAGTCAGGTCTGACCATAAGCTAATCACCCTTAACATCCACATCCCACCCCCACCCCCCAGTAAGGAAACCTCCATAAAAAACTTCTTCAAAGCCAACTTCGTGCTACTCAAGTCAGTTGTGACAAACTTCATGACACCCATGCAGACGGGAACTGAAAGTTCAACTGCTGAATCCTACACTAAGGCACTGTACAAGCACATTCACTCATGCATGAATTGTTCCATCCCAAATAGAACCAAGATGCTCTCATCCAAAAAAAGGAAGCCGATCTGGTGGTCTCCTGCCATAAACAAACTTTACAACAAAAGGAAGAAACTGTTGCAGAAAAGAGGAAAATCCCAGGATGCAAAAAAACTCCCTTACCAGCCTCAGTAAGTAACTAAGATCCCTCATAAAATCCTCCAAAGCTAGTTACGAAAATAAAATTGCCATAGATTCCAAAGACAACCACAAGGCATTCTATAACTATGTCAAGAATCTAAATGGCAATGCTCAGATCTGCTCTGAGCTAAAACAGAATGGCATTAAATATACTGATCCCAAGGATATTGCCAATATCCAGGCAGATTGATTCAGTGCCAACTTCACCCCCCTCTCACCCCCTAAATGGCCCATCTCAATACCAGAAGATTGCCAAATTCTGGTAATAACGGCCACACAGGTAAAAAACGCACTCTCCAAAGCTAAGAATACAGCATCCATGGGACCAGATGACATCCCGGGCTGTGTACTACATGAACTACAATATGAACTGGCACCTCTCCTAAGTGTCATGTTTAATCATAGCCTCACCTCAGGTTTCGTGCCCACTGAGTGGTGCAGAGCTACAGTTATCCCACTCCACAAGGGGGGATCCACTTTGGATCCCGGAAACTACAGTCCCATCAGTCTGACGAGCCTTATCTGCATGGCGATGGAGTGTATTATCATGGAACTTATAAACAAAGACATTGGCAACCTTCAAACACTGGACCCCACCACCATGAACCTGGGTTTGCGAAGGGCCAATCTTGACTCCTGAACCTGATTGACTTCTTCAAATCAGTCTCCAGAGCCATGGACAAGGGTAAGGTGGTCCACACAGCCTATCTAGACTTCGCCAAGGCCTTTGACACCATCCCCCACTCTGGAATCATAGATAAACTTACTAAGCTGGGCATTAATCCCTATGTCACACAATGGGTTGCTAACTGGCTTACTGATAGAACCTACACTGTAAAAGTAGCCGACTCCATATCCAGCTCCAGACAAGTGACAAGTGGAGTACCTCAGGGTTCAGTCCTGGGACCACTCTTGTTTGGCATCTACTTCTCTGAAGTACAGGCCAACACTAAGAGAC
The DNA here is from genome assembly GCF_019279795.1 of Protopterus annectens. NCBI lineage: Eukaryota > Metazoa > Chordata > Ceratodontiformes > Protopteridae > Protopterus > Protopterus annectens. Next base: position 1,037,219,758 of record NC_056735.1, read on the forward strand.
TCTGGCTAACAAAGTTTGCAGATGACTGCAAACTGGGAGCCATTATTGAATACCCAAATTATGTGGATACTCTACAAAAGGGCCTTATAGAAACAGATGCTTGTTAACAAAGCCATGGGCTCAAGCTCAATGCCAAGAAATGTATAGTTATCCCTTTTGGGAAAAAACATGCACCCATGAATTACTATATATAGGTGGCAGTACACTAAACACTGAAAGTGTAATAAGAGGCTTAGAGACACAGGTGGACAGTGGTCTCATCTTCGATAACCACATCGCCACAACAGTCAGGAAAAAAGGAGGTAATTGTCCCACTGTACTCATCCCTTATTAGACCCATTATAGAATACAATGCCCCATTTGGTATGTACCAACTGGAAAGGCCACAGAAATACCTCACTAAATGAATCACAGGTCTAAAGCAGATGCCCTACGTTGACCGCCTTAAAAAACTCCAGCTATACTTTGTCACATATCATCTACTCAGAGGCGATCTCTGCTTAACATACAAGGCCATGTCAAACCCAGAGCTGTTGGACATGCTACATTTAAAGAAATCCCAATCTCTCAGAGCCACACGCTCCAGTGATCCAATCCTTGTCATCACAATAAACAAAACATGCTGGAGGGATAGGTTCCTGACCCAGAGACTCCCCAGACTCTGGAATAGATTGCCCATACATGTCAAGCAGAGTTCCTCTTTGGCCCTCTTCAAAAGGAACCTTGATGATTGGATGGGAGAAAGGAAATTCACCCCCGGGATCACGTCAGTCGCCCTGCTATACAGGGGTCCAGGAAAGTAAATAGTGTGGGAAGAAATAGCCAAGGAATTGTTATGGCTAGGCTTGTATAGGCCCTAGGGCTGATAGCCTGGTACCAACCTATGAACCTATAAGTGAATATAAGTACATTCTGGGAATAGGTGATAATGATTACAAAGCTGGTAGTTAACTTCAGGCTTTTGATGTTGGCAAATGTATGTGTCCAAATTGTCCTTTTGAATATACTTGTTCAATATGCATTGGTTTTCATGGAGTAATGGCATGTTGGCATAAGGACAGTTTAGGGAGTGTAGGTCAGTTTGACACCAGATGGCCTGGAAGGGCAGGGGCAAATAATGTTAGAGGCTGGGGGACATATTTTGGACTCGGGGCTCAGTTGTCTTTTGGGGGCACCCAGGCAGGTCAGTGTATGCATTCTCCCCTTTAATGTCAAAGTTTTTTATGCTGTCTTGGGTTAGTATCCTAACCAGGCAGATGCAAAGGAACTAATTTTGGGTTTTACAGCATGTTTTGAAATAAGTTCATGACCTGTGGTATGTCAAGAGATTACAGAGAATTTGAAATCAGTGCCACGGAAGAAGTGGCTGCTATTGCTTCTTAAGGAAGTAGAAGCAGGTTGGGTGTTAGGTCCTTTTGAAGTTCCACTTTTAAAGTAGTTTTATATTTCCCTCTAGAGCTGGAGCCCAAGAAGATGGAAGACAAATCTGGCTAGCCTGCAGCTATCATACAAAACTAAGTCCTAAAAGTGCTATCAAAAACTAAAAATACTGCATCAATGGGTCCTTACAATATCCCTGGATACACCTTCAATAGCATGAAATACAATTTAGCCAGATCCCTAACAACACTGTTCAATCTCAGCCTCCATACAGGTTTTGTATCAAGCAATTCAAGAACAGCTACAGCCATTCCCCTGCATAAGGGAAGACCTTCCAAAGACACAGGCAGTTTCAAACCCATAAGTCTGACCAGCCTCATATTTAAAACCATGAAAAGACTTATCATGGAATTACTCAATCAGGACATAAGGAACCTCCAAACACTGGACCTTTCTCAATTTGGATTCGTCAAGGGCAGGTCTTGATTACTCACTTTGGGGCTTTTTAAAGAGGTAACCAAAGCAATGGATGAAAGCAAAATGGTACACATGGCATACCTCGACCAGTCCAAAGCTTTTGACACAGTCCCCCATTCACACATAGTAGAAAAGGTAAATAAACTCCTATGTCACCTGCTGGATGCCAGTTGGCTTACAGATAGGATGCAGACAATCAAAATAGGATACGTTACTTTAACAAAGAGACTGTTCACTATTGGATTCCCCCAGAGTTCTGTGCTGGGACCTCTCCTGTCTGGCATCTACTTTTCTGAGTAAAGCCCATTACCAAAGAGATCTGGCTAACTAAGTTTACAGATGACTGCAAGCTAACAGCAGTCATTGAATTCACAGATAACTTAGCCATCTTGCAGGAAGGCTTGTATCAAGTAAATAACTGGTGCCAAAATCAGTGACCTAACTTTTGAACAACATGTGTCTATTGTTGGAAGAAAGTCCTTCTATATTGCACAGTTTATAAATAAAGGAATTGTAACTAGATCTTGATGTCATTGCCCCCCCCCCCCTTTACTCCACCCTCATTAGGATAATCATTGAATATAGTGCCCACTTTGGCATGTATCCCTCCAGACACATGCAAAAACTGAAATGCCCAGAGAGATACATTACTAAAAGGATACAAGGCCTAAACAGCATGCCCTATGTGGACTGACTTAAAGGTATGTCACTACACTCAGTATCTTATAGGCTGCTATGAAGTGACTTGTGTCTGGACTACAAGGAATCCTCTGACCTAGTACTAATGGATTTACTGCATGTCAGCAAGTCAAATGGCATCAGAAATACTCAGTCTAGGGATCTAACCTCTTCTGCAGCATCAACAGATTATTTTGGAGGGGTAGGTATATCTTGCAAAGGATACCGCTGCTGTGGAAGAGATTCCCTATCTGCATAAAACAAAGTTCATCCCTGTCCTTATTCAAGTGCATCTTAGATCTATGTATGGGATACAGAAAATTTATCTCAGGACTGCACCTGTAATACTAATGGACAGAAGCAGCTCTTACATGCTTTATCCCATGCATGTGTCCCCTCAAATTATCTACACTATGATCCCAGTTATTTTCATTAAGGATAACATATATATATATATATATATATATATATAGGTCTACTTCAGAATGTTGACCGTTCAGAATGCCGACTTTCATATGGCTGACACCATATGATTGACATTCCGAAAGAAAGACATCCTGAAATAGCATCATTTACCTACCTGTAAACACAGTAAAACTGTGTTATGCAGGGGGGCAAGCCCCCCTGCACCCCCCACACCCCCTGCTATGTAAATATTTTCACTCTGAGATCACACTACAGTGCAGGAAAGGGGAATCTCCCAGTCCCACACTGTAGCGGGATCTCCGCTATCATTTTTGTCAGCCTTTCAAACGTTCACTCATATGGTGTCGGACATATGAGTTTCGAACATTTGAAAGTTCGAACAAATGAAGGCCTCCCATATATATATATATATATATATATATATATATATATATATATATATATATATATATATACATGGGATTGGGAATGGGTAAGGCCAATCTATAACCAAATGGGACAGGTTATTTTTAGCATGAAATGGGAAACTGGCTAGAATTAAAATGGCCTGCAAGGGTAACTAGTCTAGTACTTTCCTACGAACCTATAGGTGCCTAAAATTAATTTTGGTAAATTCACCACTTGTCTTTTTCTGGGATTGATTTGTTAATGATCACATTGACAAGAGTGATGCACAGGTCCTGTACACATTGTTGGATGATGCAATTTGCATCAACAAAGGTTTTGCAGACCCACTGTAAATTAAGTTAGATGTTGAGGTAGTGTTTTTGTTATCTGGTAAGGAAGTGGTTTCGCCATGGTTGGGGTTGTATTTAGCTGATAAGTTTTATTTTGATAAAGTGATGCTAACTGGGTTTGCAGTAGCCTGTGGTAATATTGAGAAATTCAGCATGGTTGTACATTGGATGTGGCAGAAATGGTCCCCAAGGTAGCGGGCTGTGCATTATTTCGATGACATTTTGTCAGTAGGAGACGGTAAGCAGGAAGCCAGTGAATCTGAGGAAGTGTTTGTAGAGTTATGCAAGGACTTAGAAATGTCATTAGGTAATGATAAGGTAGAAGGTCCATGAAAAAGGTTAAAGTTTTAGGGTTTAGAAGTTGATTCAATGCAAGTTTTATTTTATTTGCTGTTGGATAGTTACCAAACTGAGAGAAAAGCTTAGCCACTTTGCAATGAGCAGCAGGGCAAGGGTGAGAGATGTTATGGAATTGTTGGTTTTATTACATTTTTTGTAGAGTAGTTGGTACAGGAAGTGTATTCAACAGATCGTTGGGTAGTTTTTTTAAGAGGGGGCATAGTAAGGATCATTGGATGCAAGTAACAAGAATTGCTAACTTAACCAAATTTCAAAATCCTGTTTTTGTTGAATATTTCAATGGTATCTGAATGTGGCAGGAAGACTGGGTGTCATCAGTGGAACTGCCATTGTTTACAAATGTACCTGGGAGTGCAGTAATGACAGCAGTTTTGAAGAACAATGGTTTGCTGTTAAATGGCTAGGATACTGGCTGGTGGAATGGTAGACGAGTTTGGAGTTTTTGCTGATCTGAGTAGTTGTGCTAGTCTGGAAGGAACAGTTGAATAAGTAAGAAATGAGTGGTATTTCAGTCAAATGAGACAGTAGTGCAGGTACTGGTCTAGAAGATGACAAGGTTTATTTTGGTGCAATTATTGTTATGGAAGAAATTTGTTTTGCTTGGTTTGAGGACTAGCATAATTTCAGCCAGTTATGCACTAGGTACTGTAAATGTTTTAGTTGATAGCCTGTCTTGTTTTCTGATTGACATATTTCATTGCATGGCCCCAAATGCAATTTCTGAGTCACAAGAAGTTCCAGAAGAAGTGAGGAAGACTGGAAGCATGTAGCAGGATGGCTATTGTCCCAGTCTTGGTCTAGGTCTATGAGAAAGGCTTGTGAGGAAGATTGGAAGCATGTAGCAGGATGGCTATTGTCCCAGTCTTGGTCTAGGTCTATGAAAAAGGCTTGTATCTCATTTGTCTCTGGTTTTATGGTAGTTTGGCAACAGCTCCTAATGAACAGATGAGATGGTCTGTTAGTTTAGTGTGTTGGTATTTGGTTTATATGCGGTGGCTAGGAGAAGCAATTTGTAAAATTAGGCTGCACATTGTGCCTCCTAATGCTATAACAAGACTGTTGGGCTTGTTTGTTACTAAATCTTACCAAGTGTTGTAGATGTTAAATGGTTGGGAGAGATTTGGAGCAGCTGGCTTGATAGAAGTCTTCTGCTAGGCAAGTTGCTGCTGAGTGTAGCTTTGGAAACTTTTAGTTGGTTGTTCACTGTCAAAGAGATTGTCTCTTTGGGTTTGTGAGGGTTGGTTTTATGTATATGGGGGCTTTTAGAGTCAGTGAGTTGTTGGGTACTTTCCATTGGTATGATGTTTATATTAAACTGGCAGTGGTTGTTCCTTGTTTACATATATCCAGGATGAATCAGTGATGTCTAAGTCAGCAGGTAGTGTTAGATGTGAATCCAGAATTGTTGTTGTGCCTGGAGATGTGGGAGATACCATGTCCCAGATCCCCAGGAAATAATTCGTTTTTTTTCAGGATATTATGGATAATGTGGTGGTGGCTTGGCAGTTTGTTCATATAGTACTTAGGGCTTTTGTCAGCCAAAGTATTAAAGCAAATAATTTTTCACCTCACCCCTTCTGGATAGGGAGGGCATCAACTTTGGAGTTAGAAGATAGCTCAATGAAGGTGATTAAGAGAGCAGGGAGTTAGATTTCTGATGAATTTTTAGCTTATGTAGATAATTTGAATAGTATGCTTAGTATTTTTGTTTCTTTCAGGATGCAAGATTATACTTATTGTGCATTCCTTTATTTACTCCACAGCAAAACGAGCAGTGTTGCAACACCATAACTGTATGTCATGACTTGACCCCTTGAAATGGGAGGTGATTTGGAGTGGTTGTAGAGATATCTGGTGGCATCATTCGGCTAGTAAGGTTAATGCTTTGCATTTAACATGAGGGTGGTGTTAGGCTAGTACTTATTCATTTAGGGGATAATGACTTGGGTATGGTACCAAAATGATAGTAAGAGATTTAATATTTTTGAAACAAACTTTTATTAAGGTTCAGTTTGTTTGCTCGAAGATAATACCAAGACTGGTTTGGAGGCAAGCTCAATGTTTTAAAAGTATTGACATTTTGTTAATCATAGGGTATCATGGCTGGCTTTTTCCCTTCATAGTAAGGTTTTGCCCCTTTGAGATTTTGCGGACAGGGACTCTACATGGCTTAGAGTTGATGGGTACACCTGTGTGATGTTGGTCTTAATCTGTTTAATGCAAATATACCTGGGTGAGTAAAAGATATTCTGCAAAGCTGGTAAGTTATGCCCCTTTGAGATTTTGCGGACAGGGACTCTACATGGCTTAGAGTTGATGGGTACACCTGTGTGATGTTGGTCTTAATCTGTTTAATGCAAATATACCTGGGTGAGTAAAAAATATTCTGCAAAGCTGGTAAGTTAGATTGACAGATAAAAATGGGGTACCAGCCTGTAAGAGTCAGGCTGGTAGGTAGTTTTTTTGGGTTTTAAAGGGAGACTCCCCCTTTCCCTTTTGTGGAATGGTTTTAGGTACAAATTGGAGTGGGAGGTGGAACACTACTCAGGTTCTCGTGGTTATTATGGTGACAGGTTGTTTTAACACTGCTGTTTTAATGGAGTGGTGAGCAGTTCAATGCTGCCCTTAATGGTGAGCTGTACATATGTGACTGTGTTTTGATGAAGTTAAGCTGTATTTATTTACTATTTGTATGAATGTTGATTAAACTGGTCGAATTGCTTTTCATGGTTTCACTATTGTGTTTGGGAAAGGGTATATGTACAATCTCTTTTGGCAATATTTCTAAACTGGAAACTGCATGAGCATCATAACACTGAGCAATAATGTGTAATAATGGCCTTTTGCTGATCTGCTAGTGCTTTCTGAATCCTTCTCTGACTATGGAAAATAATACAGTGATTAAAGCACTGTAAATGCACCATTTTACAAGAATTAGGAAATGTAAGGGTAATCATTTTATGTTTTCAGTGCAAATGGTATTTCAGTGTATTAACATTTTTGTATCACGTAGCAACTTGATCAGAAGCTTTACTGCAGCATATTCTACTACAGTTCTTACATTTTTATGTCCATTAAAAACCTGATCTGAAACTGACTTTGAAAAGACAATATTTTAGTGTCCACAAAAGTGGTATACAGTCTGTGGTGAATCAAGAAACTTTTTATAGCAAAATGCAATGACAGTGAAGGATATGCTTTCTGGACACTTGGACGTTTTAACATAATGCGAGGTGTTTATTTATTTGCTTTTTGTTTACTGGGAAAGTCCACTGGGCCTAATAGAACCCATTTTCAGTGGAGGCCCAGGTAGAAAAGCTCCACAGTATAGAAATTAACAGTTAATAATCGACAAGTTAAAATTGCAAAGATCTAATTCTACAGAAAAATAAACATTGACAGTTAAAAATTACAGTGATCTAATTCTACAGAAAAAAGGCAATCAAAAAATAAAAAGCAATTATACAGAAAAATAAAAAATGACTGTTAAAAATTACAGTGATCTAATTCTACAGAAAAATAAAAGGCAAGCATACAAATAAAAATGTGTTTAAATCTCTGACTGCATGTAATGGAAAGTACATTATAAAAGCCACAAACCTTATATGCAAACCATGATATCTCACAGACTGTGCAGAATAAGTGTCAGCTTTCAAAAGAACTGAGGCAGTACTGGAAAGGCCATTTGCCAAGAAGAGAGATGCTTCTGCAAGTTGTAAAGAAGTAACATCCTCCAAACATGCATAAAGACGTGGGTTTAGAAATATTTCAAACATTCTCCTCTTTGCTATTTGACTGCATTCCTCTGTAACAATCTCGCATATGATTCCATAGGATTTGTTATTATGAAATACCATTACGTATGTAATGTGTATCTGAGGCCAGCTGAGATACACGTTCAGCACCGGACAAAACTGGATGTATACTTGGTATTGGAGATGGTGTAGCATGGTGTAGAAGGGAGGACAGAAAACAGAATGGGCATCAGGCCAGCTAACGCAGACAGAGTGTACACATATGCAAATACAAATTAGTACTTAATGCATCTTTTGACCATTGAGTGCATGATTGCTGACCGATAACTACAACAGTGGACACTGCTAACTGATAATGTTGACTGCATTGCACTATATAAGAGAGTGCAATAAACATTACAAACATCAGGGTTAGTTTTCACAGTTTCTGTGGCCTCCTGCCATACATAGTTTCCCATAACCTTTATGTTTGTGTGTGTTGGGTTGCATATTTTGCATGTTGTGATACTTGGGGACACTAGTGTGATTCAAATGCATGAATCATGGTGGTTGACAGCAGTATAAACTATCCATCATGGTGTTATGAATGACAGTCAGGAGCACCTAGTACATCAATGAACATGAGACACTCCTGTGCTTGGGATGTAAGGCAATTATGACACTTCACACCTTAGCAATGTAAGGCAGCTTATAATGACACTTTATGCCCTGCCAAATAGTTATATGTATAGCTACTTGGTAAGCATATAGTACCTTAATGTGCTACCTTACACCACTGCATTTTGGTCCGCCATCATGCCTGACTGAGATTCATGGAGAAATCAGTGTCCTTACACATGCCAGTGGATCAGGTTCATTGCCATAATATTTTAAATGAGGGGCATCTGATGCTGTACCAGCTCCTGTTGGTAGGAGCTTGCCAGCATCAAAGTGTGTGGGTAGGACAATGTTGTGTGTGACAGCTGGAATCTATTGCTGGTAGAGATTTTTCTGTCATATTTATTTATATTTGATAATCAGGAAAGTCCAACTGGGTAGCAGTTCAATTTCAGTGGAGGCCCAGGAAGAAAAGCTTCAAACTATTACAAGACATTTTATGAAAAATAATTTTACAGTCTTTAAAAAATACAAAAAAAACCCAGCTACATTTAAATTATACTAAATTATACGTAATATGAAAACAATGCTAAGAATAGATACATGTTTCACGACCATTGTTTAATACAGAAATTTTAGCCAGTTCATAGAAAAATTGAGGGTAAGTTAGCAAAATACAAACAAGAATTGCAATACAAAGTAAGATAAAAGCTGGGTAGTTTGTTTTTTCTTTACTTTGATGTTTATGTTGATCACCACTGTCGGCTGGGAAACATACTGAGAGGGGAGGAAGATCATTATATCCACAAATGTACACCATCTATTTGTACAATATTGGACTCCCTAAGTTTACTTTATTGGCACCAGAACATATAGTAGTGGTGTACTATTATGATTTGCATGCCACCTGGGGGTGGATTTAGCATAGGAAATTGATGGTTACAGTACTGACATTGTACAGTACAGCAGGACACACACACAAGCTGCATTCTATGGTGTGTACACATTGTCTTTAATACCATCCTAAAATTGTGACACTATGCTGCATGAATACTGTTGGGTGCTATAACTTGACATCCTCATGACCTTCCCTACATTCTATTTTTTCCTACATGGTGCTCCTGTGACATGTGAGGGTAATGCCACTGATAGAGTGAAATTTTGTTAAAAAGGATCAAAACTAGATGAAGTGCCATTACAAGTTAGGTGTGTGATTCTGCCTTCTGTCCTGTGAGCAAAAGGGTATTCAGAATGCTCCAAAATGTTTAATTCAGAATACATTCTGAGCAGCAAGGAGCTGTGTGCAATCTGTGACCTGAAAGTCAGTGCTTATGACACTGAATTCTCAGTTATACTTGTACACTAAAATAGGCTTGCTTTGTAGTCACAGCAAACACATGCTTTAAAAACATTAGTATTCCCACATTTGAACTAGCTTCAGTGCAGTGATTTTGTACATTGAGTTTTGTGCATTTATATTTTTGTCAAATCACTGAGAAACTAACTTCTCAAATTCTTTCTGTGAAGTCTTACAATAGCAGAATGACACTTTCTAAAGAACCCACATTTTGCATTCTTCCATATCAAGCATGAGAAAAGTCTAGCTTGGCCCTTGTTTGTTCTGACTGAAGATGCAGGTTTAAATTTACTTCTGATGAAATGCAAAGGGTCATTGGTTAAAACGAATGCTATCTTGGAAGGATTCCTTCCAGACAGACAAATACATGATTAAAGGGAATATGTTACTGAATGCCACCAGTAGTTTATTTTGTAACTTGAAATGTTTCTACATGAATAACAAGTTGCAGAGACAGTATAGTCCCATCTTAGTTATCCGACAGCTGCCTTCATTTAATTTAAACTGTACATTTTACTTGTTTTTATATTTTACTAAGCCACTTTGTTTTATTGAAACAGGTCTTTTATTTGTGATTAAAAGCTGGTGTATTTTAAACTCACTCATGGCTGTAAGGTCTTATATAATACAAATAATATTAAATGTGTTTTTAAGTAAAGGAATAAAAGCTATTATGCCACTGAACTTTAAAATATTGTGATAACGTCTTCCACTTTACTGAACTATCAGCATACTAAAGTGCTTTTAATATAACTATTAAAATATATTAAATATATTAAAATACTAGAGAGGTGCATACACTCTCAGGTCTCAGACTACCTCCTTACTAACAACTGCTTAACTGTACTAAATAAGAAAAAAAGAAGAGTTGCCCCACATATTTTATTTTTATCTATTTTTTATTTTAGATCTTTTTGTGATTTGAAAGTTACTTGCTTAATGGAGAGCTCCAGAGATAGAAATGTAAACATTTCTTCTGATTGGCCATGTTCATAACAACTCACACCCAGCAATCTATTCTGCTGTAATGTGTCATTCTGTCTCTGCAAAAAATAAGGAATACATAAAGAGATGATATAATCCTAGGAGGGAAGGCTGCTGAAGCGAATAGGATTCTCTGCATTGGGAATATAGGGCTATGCAGTTGGTAGAGGAGCAACAGATGGGAGTCTTATAAACTATTAATAGAATCACAGAAAATACAAGGAATCTGGGCCATATGGGTAGTTATGCCTTTCCTACTCTCTGACCTTACTTTGTTTTTATAGAGATTTAGGCCAGTCATGCTGGAAGTGAATTTGTGAATGCTTATCCAATTGTCTAGCGGCATTTTAATGAAAAATAGTGTGTCACATTGCTTGATTTGCACACAGATCAATCAGTAATGTAAACAATGTGTCATCAATCTCAGAGAAGAGAGACAGTGAATAAATGGTAGCTATCTTGACTGATATGGTTAACATAATGTTACTGCAGCATTAAAACAAATGTTGCCATAAGTTGTTCTAAAATCACATGCCATGCATTCAGATGACACAAAAGTTTAACTAGTCTGTAACATACCAAAGTGGTGGACATAAATCCGTTCTACAAACCTGAATGTGCTTTTACTTACAGATCTTGAGAATGAGTTATTTCATATGCCTTTGGCAGAACTAAGTTTGTCACAAGGACCCAGAAGTGATTAATCTCTAACACGTCATTTAGTTTATACTGATGCATGCCACTTGTGGAAATGCACCAACTTTAAATTTTCGCCAGTATTTATAATTGTAAATGCAGATTTTGTGAGCTTGCATACAAAAACATTAAGAAACTGTGTTGCAGTTTGATAGTAGAACGGGGATTTTAAGCAAGGCTACAGAAATGCTTTAAGGATAGGGAAAATTTAGCTGGGATAGTGAAACAGAGTTCTAGCTGGACTGAGTAACGTGACTGTATAGGTAAGTGAAATAAAATGCTGTTTTTTCTTTATAGAAAAGTAGAGAACATTTGTGATACTCATTCATTCATACATTCTCTGATTACTCCCTTAATCTGCTCCAAGGCAGCCAGAACCAACCTCTGCACTCAGTGGGTTTGCAGCAATGGAACAAATTCTGGATGGGGCACCAGTCCATCACAGGATATACATACACGCATGAGTGAGTTCATGCACACATGCACGCACATAGACACTCAGCATGTATACCTAATTTCAGTTTGAAGGATCACCATTTCACGAGATGTGGGAAGAAAGTGAAACTTCTAGCAAAATACCACATGGATGTAAGGAGCACAAGCAGACCTTGTACAGATGGCACCCCAGCACAGAACCAAACTGGAGAATCAAGCACTGTAAGGCAGCAACATTAACCTCTATTTAATTATACCACATCTCTGAAGTACATTTACAACTGGGACCTTCTTTTCCAGAAAAAATTTCCAAATTTGACCATTTATATTTCTACAAAATAAGCATTTATTTTTAGAGGAAGGTGTGCATTCATCAAAACAGTCATCCCATGCCACTGCCACACTTTTCAGTCTCCACACGTTGAGACTGAATTGATCAGTGATCTACCTCAGTAAACAAATTCAGATAAATAAGTAAATACATTTTGCTCTGCCCCAAGGCATATCTGTAGATGTACTTGAATGGCTTTCTCTGATCCCATGCTATTTGCTTGCTAATGGATTTGTTTGAGGGATGCTGATGAATTGCATGGAATGTTATTCTTTTCAGTTTATGTGCTTATACTTGCATACTACACAGTTACTGATAATTACTCTGCAATGCTTAGCAGTGCTCTGTACTCATGATCTTTATACATAGTACAAGAACAAGTCATTATCCAGGTCAATCATGGTATTTATTACTCGGATATGTTACTGATTTCATTTATATCTTTCAATAATTTTTAAACCAATTTATTATATTGTCTTTAGCGACTAGTGTCCTTTTTTTTTTTTTTTACTTAAAGTTGTTTGCTTATACTTAATTGTGACACGCAGAATTTTTTCTCTCATATAGTCTCAACTGTATCAGCACTTTACAGGCCTGACTGACAAGAAGAAATATTAACTTTCTGAAGATTAAAGAGCTGAGAAAACCTAAACGTTTATTGGAAAGGACTGTTGGTGGTGCTTTTTTAAGCTTGTTTAAAATTTGAGAGTTTTTTTAAGTAAATGATTTGTTTCTTTGTTTATCTGGAGTGACACACTTCTGCTTCGTAGTTCTTTTGTTCTCCTTTACTAATCTCTGCTGCACATGGGATTCTGACAATACAGATGACCCCAAAGTAGAGGCACGGAGTCTTCTGTCAAGATATTCTTATCACTGTTGGCCTCTTTCCAAATTTTCATCTTAAAAAAAAATGAAAACAATGGAGACAAAATTAGCTACTGCTGGGAAAAGGAATTAAGCAAACTGTCCCACTGTCCCAACCCATGATACTACGCCTGCAAATGTAGCTTCCTTCAACTTTCTCAGAGATTGTCATCTACATGTTATGTTTTGTAGCAAAAGAAAACAAAAGAAGTAGGCTCCAAACTGCTTCTCATTTGATTACATTGTTAGCAAGCTCTTTTGTCCAAGTGCCAGATATTAAAACACAACAAATGTATCACGCTGCCAGCATAGCATGGTTTTACTACAGAAGAACAGGGTATGCACTAAATTGACTCAGGAGTGGGAATATTTGATCTTTTTTGCTCTTTGCCTTGTTTAACATGCTTGGATAGCAGATAAAAAAAAAAAACGTGCACAGTATTAAAATGCATTTGCTCTAAGGCCATAGTTGCATGCTGTTGCACAGAAGTGGCACATGAAGCTGCTTATGCTATTCTATAAAATAAACAGTACAGCTTTAAAAAAATACTCATTGAATATCACTGTTATGAAAAATGAGATCTTATCAGACTGCTTCTTCTTATGTCTGCTAGTTGTAAAAAATGGATCCATATAACTGCACCATAAGATGACACTGCTGGCATTTAAGCAGTGGTATATTTATCAAAAGAACTTCATTTTTTACCACCAAGATTCAAAATAACAGTGAAAAAAGCTGGCAGGAACAAAAGTGCCTCCTTTATGAAATGAACTATTTCAGTGCTGTCTGTGTGAGGGCTCAGAAGGTTTGTTGAGAGATATACATTTTTTCAACTTTCAATTCTGCTTCAGCAATAGTATGGAAATACAAGATTTTCATCATAAGCGGGGAATCAAATCTTTGGGGATTAACATCGCACAGAAAGAGCAAACTTATTCAGTCAAATGTTTAGGCACTAACATAAGACAAGAGACAAAGTTTTAAATCTCATTAAAGGTATTTACCATTTTTTATGTTTACTGAGAGACAGCCTCTTTTCCTCTTATGCATTTCAGCTTAAGAAAATATAAATATGCAGAAATGAGAACTCACTGAAAATGTACCAAGAAAAATGATCAGCCATGCGTTTCACATTTATTAAAATCATTAGTTCTATAACAGTCCTTTGCTTTCTGGCTACTAGAGATATACATAGTGCAGAAATGTGCTAAATTACAAGTCACTAATATCACATTTCTTAAGAGTGGTGTGAGAAGGTAGAGTTCTCACCCCTTCCCCATATTTACTTGCAAAGTTAACAAAAAAAAAAAAAAAACAGCTCATATAATTTATCCTATATTTGTAGCAAATCTTGCAAACCTACAATTCAGTGAAACATAATGCCAGTTGTGTTCTGTAGATTAGATTCACTTTGCTGTAATTCAAAAAAATATATTACTGTTTTAAACGTGTTACAGCAATTTTGTTTTGAATATGATATTTTTCTTACTCAGCTAAATGTGCAAATAGTAAATCTAATTTCACAATACCAGTTGTTTGGCTGTAATCCTGCTATTATCAGAAATAATAACTATGTAGTAGCTGGAGCACAGTGGTATGTGGAAAATGACAAATCTGCTAAGCACTAGAGTAGCATGAGGCCAGACATTATTAAAAGATAAGCCCCCCCTGCTTAAGTTGCCAGTGTCAGGTCTAGTGGTAAGCAATACAATCTGCTAGTAATGACTGGTAAATGACAACAGCAGAACAGAAAATGTATTTCTGCCTACTGTCCTTCGGTAACATGTCCTGATTTCCTGTTAGAATAACAGGATGCATTTTTGCCTGCATTTTCTGAAGGATACAAAGTCAGAAAGTGTCTGTCACTCTTTTAAAAATTTAGTCCACAGTAATTTGTCTGAAAACTTGGACTTTATGAAGAACAGACCAAATATATGAGGGAAAAATATGGACATTCTGTGCAAATCTGGAGACTTAATAGGCATGAAACACGAGTGCAAACACAAGGCACTGTTACACTGCTATTTAACGGCTCTCATCAAGTGCTTTATGGCTTTGAAAGCTGGCTAAACACTTAGCTTTTTTTTTTTTTTTTTTTTTCCGTAAGTAGTAGTGTATGGAGCAGATAAAGCTACATGCACTGCAAAGAATTATGACCATGTCTCCGATCCTAAACTACTATTATGTATGCAATCTTGACATGGATGCAAAGATTCACCTCTTGAGCTTTGCTCTCGAGGTGAATTTATTTGCATCCATGTCTTGAATACATAATAAGTTGGTAAGGATCGGCAACCCACTCATAATCCTCGATGTAGTACATGGAGGGGGATAGTTGCTCTAAAACCGGAAAAAAGGCAACCTTGTTATGTACCTCTCTATCAATGAGGTGCTTAAGGTACATAAGCTGTGTGGTTCATGGAGCACTGCAATTATGAGCTGAGTTCAGGAAAAAAGTAAACTTGTTAAGCACCTTTCTGATGTAAGACACCTCACAAATGTTTGTCAAGCATTTTTCAATCTTGCCCTGGAGCATAAATGGCAGTCAATGTTGAGAAGCTAAAACAGCTTTGAACGTTCTATAACACTTAGGATAGATGCAGTTATTTTCTTATTGTGGCCGGATGGGGAACTATTTGAAATGTTGGGACATGGTAGAGTGAGCCCTGAAATACAGACACTGAATGGCCGAAAGAACAGACTTACATTTACCAAGTCTGGGATGACATTTCTTGGAATATTTCCATTTCTCTGAGGTGTGGCGATCTCACTGTTGATATAAGATTGGTGGGTGCAGGGAGAGCTTGCTCCCCTGCAAAAAAAAAAAAAGTTTAAAGGAAAAGAACACTTTTTGTGATTTGCTCATCTTCTGTGTTTTCAATCTTTTTTTTTTTTTTTTTGGTTTGTTGGCACTTGGCATTTCGAGTGCCGGCATTTCAATAAGGAGCCTGGAAGATAAAGGAAGATAAAATATATTACAACATTTTACAGTATCAGTGATGTACATCACGTTTATCTCCTATAAATAGGACAGCACTAAAATGGTACAGCTTTCAAACCTGAAAAACAATAGACTCCTATATTTTTTACACAACTAACACCAGTACATCAGGACAGCAAAAACTCCATGGACTATAAAGAATAATGATTGGAAGTCAGTCTTGCCAATTCTAACTCTCTTGCAGTACATGGAGCGCAGTGATTATGCTATGATATTCAGAAAAGGATAAATCAGATAAGTGCTACTATAGCACAAGACGAGATCTTAACAAATATTAATCACTCCCTACTTAACTTAAGGATGGCAGTCAAATCTGCTGGTACTGACCAGCAAAAGACAGTGCCAGAATGAAAAGCAGATTTGTTTCTGTCTGTGATCCATACAGATAAGGTATCCCTTCTTATTATAAACATAGAAAGTGGCTAGAAAAACAGGATTTGTGTTCACCTTCATTTTTCTCAAGGCTACAAAGTCGGAAATTCAAATGAAAGTCATTCTTTAGTGACTTCAATCCTCAGTGATCTGTCCAAAAAAGATATTTTATGAAAAATAGACCAAACATATGAGGCAAAAGTGTGGACAACATAAGAAAATCGGGATATTTGAGAGGCATCACAAAGTGAATGTAAAAAAAAGGACTGTTATACTGTCTTCCTGACAACACTCACCAAGTGCTTTAAGGTTCTGAAAGCTGGCAGAACACTTTGCACTTTTTTTTTCTTTAATTAGTAGTATATGGAACAAAAAAAAGCTCCATGCACTACAAAGAATTATGATCAGGTCTCTGATTATAACCTTTAATTATGTGTTCTCAAAATGGATGCCAAGATTCACCTCTTGTGCTTTGCTTTTGAGGTGAATTTCTTGGCATCCATGTCTCAAACACTTAAGTTATGATTGGTGAACCGATCATAATCCTCTGAGTCATGTGATCTGAACAGGGATGTCAAGCTTCACTTTTCAGGTTAAGATTCACTCTGCTTTTGAGGTGAGTTTTTTGATATTCCTGTGTCAAACATGCATAAACAGGTGGCTGATTGTAATTCTGTATGTTATGCTCTCTGGAATTGTTATGCTCTAATCTTGAGCTACACTACACACAACATTCACCAAGCAGCAAAACAGGGAAATGGCAGCAACTTTAAAAGCTGCAAAACACCTGGTGGTGCCACATAAAAATTTCACAACATAGTGTTTTACACTTTTTAAACCTGTTAGTCTGGTCAGCTTTTGGCCCCTTGCTTTATGGTATTGATGAGTGTTTTATGGCTTTCAAAATTGCAAAATATTTCAAGTTCCTGTGCTTTTTTCCTTGTCACTAGAAATACATTGGAACAGCTAAAGCTCCAAATACAGCAAAGAATTTTTAGATTTCTGAGATCATAACTTATGTGACTTTAATTTAGATGCAAAATTTCAACTCTTGAACTCTACTTCACTCTGCTTTCAAGGTGAATTTCTTGTTTATGTTGCAAACACACAGCAAATTGGTTGTAGTCGGAAACCTGATCATAACCTTCTATGTTGTAGATTTCAAATCATAACCTTTAAATCACATAACAATCAAGGTTAGATAACTCAGGTTAAGGAAATTATCAAAATTAAAGGCTCTCAATGTTTTATTCCAAATATTTAGTAAAACCTTTCATACTATCCTTGTGCACACAGTTTTGCTTAACACTGAGTGCAGAAATACTGCTTGCTCATATTTTAGTGTTAATTTTTTAGTATTACATTAATCAGTTTTTATTATGATTAGTTTGCTGGCTCCTTCTGGTGGCAGAAGGTTTCCAGGATACTTGTTTTGTAAATTCTCAGGAGCAAGTCCACTGAAGTATTATCCTAAATAAACCAAACTCCAAGCAGTTATAGTCACCCCTGACCCCCCCCCCCAAGACATTCCTGCCAGAACCATGCACTAGCACTGTCCCACAACTTCTGTAGCCAGCCTGATTGAGATGGGTATCTCAAGACAGTTTAAGAATTTCTTGCTGTCTGATGATCATCTTTTACTCCAACAGTATTAACTCAGTGT
This sequence comes from Protopterus annectens, assembly GCF_019279795.1. Classification (NCBI taxonomy): domain Eukaryota; kingdom Metazoa; phylum Chordata; order Ceratodontiformes; family Protopteridae; genus Protopterus; species Protopterus annectens. The sequence continues at coordinate 1,037,237,872 of NC_056735.1, forward strand.
ATGAGAGATGTACATATATAATGTCACTGAAGACAAAAATCTTACACACAGTTGTCTTGGACATCAAAATTGTCAGCAGTACACACCACATCACAACTTTCCTAGGTCACCACAATATACATAATCCATCATGTGCTAAGTTTCTAAAGATTAACTTGCCTAAACCTCTAAGACCTCCCAAACACAGCACAGGCACAAAGCACACTCAGCAAGTTAAACCTTCCTCCTCACATAGCTCAAGGAGTCCTAAAGTCATGGATGCTGAGCTGATAAGTCAGGCATCAATCCAAACAAATATCCTTGTTATATGTGACTCTATTGTAAGACATATAAATGTACCTCCTACCAGACTGAAAAAGGAAAGAGTGACAGTTGCTTTTCTTGTGACAAGATCCATCAGATCTAGCATGCAGTGAAGTCCTTGAACAACAAGTACCAGAATGACTCTGTCATAGTTCATGCTGTCAATGACTTGAGCTGTACCTCCCTGGACTGTATGAAGAAAGACATGTTGGAGCCCTCAGGCTATGTGTCCAAAGCAGGCCTTGACCCTTGCATTAAGCAGCAGTCTGTCTTCACTAAGGATGATGCCACAATATGACAAAAAATATTAATTTCAGTAATTGGCTTAGCTTTTGGTGTCATTTGGGCAAGATTTTCTTTCTGTTATTGCACAACCTGTTTATACTGGGTGTCCAAGGAGGCTTGTTTTTGCAGTTTGTCTTAAGTTTATTTCAGTTTGGGACTGCTGTTTCTATTCATGCTTCTACACAGTTTCTGAAAGCACTTTCGCATAGGCAACTGTGTTCTCTGAGTTCGGGGAGCTTGGACTGTGCCATCACTTAATAGGAGGTATTTAGGTTTGGAAACTTTTTTAAAGGTTCTGAGGTTTTCTGGGAGTTTAGCCTTCATACTTTTTTCAAGGATGACTGCTTTGTGATCAGATCTGACCTGGCCAGTGAGGACATGACATAGGGGTGGTGGTGGTGCAACGTATCTTCATATTTGTATCAGATCCAGGATATTTGCACCCCTGGTAGGTGTTCTAGGGTATTTGTATTGACAAAATCCAGGAATCTTTGAGTGTGCATATTAGTAGTTGTATATGCATCCCAGTTTATGGTGGGATTGTTGAAATCACCCATGAATATGGTTTTGGGCCGAAATGTGTGTGACTCCAGTACATCCAAGTTCATGGTATGGTTATTCTGGGTCATAGATGGGGACCTATAGCTAGCAAGGATATGAATTTGGACTTTACATAAGGTTAGCTGATATGCAGTAGCTCAAGTTTGTCATATTGTTAGACAAGTCTTGAGGTGTGCTTACTTTTTATGTAGATTGATACACCTCCACCTCTTATCCCTTCCTCTGCAATAGCTGGTCTAATGTGTGAAAAGCATTATAGCCTTGTACTGCCTGGGTGTCTTCAGCAGCTGTAAATTATGTCTCAGTAACTACACAGATGTCAAAACTCTCCAGGGTGAAGAGTGCTTCCAGACAGTGGATCTACTTGGTGAGACTCCAAGCACTGATCAGTAACACCTTTAGTTTATCTTGCATAGAATTTATTATGTTTGAAGGTTTATCAGACTGACATTGTCTAAAAAAAGGTATTAAAGGGATGTATAATGTTTTGGGCAATATCCAAAAGCCTAGTGGGGACATATGGAGACCATCTCTGGCAAAGCAGTGTGGTCTGTTGGTCATGTCCTTTCAAGCTGACAAATACTGGACCACCTTAGAAGGACACCAGTAAATAAGCCAATTGTTAAAGTCAGTCATCTTCTGTTTATATTGTGGCATCATCCTTGGAAAAGGCAGAATGCTTCAAAGTTCTAGGCTCATACTTTCCTGGGACATATACTCTGAAAGCTCTATCATGTCTTCCTTCATATAGTCCATGGATTTATGTCTCAGGTTAACACCCACATGGACTGTGACAAGAGTCCTACTGGTACTTGGGGTTCAATGCTCTGACTGCATGTATGATCTGGTGGATCCTTGTCTCTGATAGGCAACACACTGTGACTGTCTCCTTGCTCAGCCTAGTAAGGGGGCATCAGTGTGTCTCACAATAGTCTCCAATGACCAATACATTGTGTTGTGTTTTAGTTTTTCTTTAAGGGATTAGAGGTTGTGACATTGTGGGATGTGGCTGTATGTGTCCTGAGGAGTGTTGTATTTGAGTGTTTGGGTTGTTGCTGAGGCCAGCGTATGAGAGGCCTTTGAGTTTTGAGTAGATTGCATTTAAGAGCCTTAGCATATGTGAGCTTGTGTCTAAAGACATTGTGTAATTACATCTCTTGTATACTGTATCAATCTGCTTACAAATAAGGTGGTTGTCAGTAAACATGAGACAACTGCTACATTGTCTCAGGATGCCCATTTCAACCAGTGGATTCAGAGATAGCAGGAAAATACACATTAATGGCTGTAGATCCTCTTTTTTGTGATCTATGTGGAGCTGTGCAATTGTGGTTTAGATTTGTTGGGCTAGGAGGACAGGTTGAGGGTTGATCCAAAAACAACACTCTTGGAGTAATGCCTCTCAGAAGGCAAACTAGCTGCTCTACACTCAGCTAGATATTTGAGAAAATAGCAGAGGAAGTATGTATGGAAAATAGGAGAAGGCTTTGAGAGGAATGCAATCGGTAAACAGTAAAAATGCAGTGTGTGTGTGTGTGTGTGTGTGTGTGTGTGTGTGTGTGTGTGTGTGTGTGTGTGTGTGGGTGGGTGTGTGTAAAATATTTCTTCACAAGGGCAAATAGATGAAGCCAAACTGTGTTTTGAGCACTTTCTTTCTTTATTCTTGATAAGAACTTCTTCAGAAATAAATAAATGAATGAACAATCTTTTAATAAATACTGGTGTTGTGCCAATAACTTTAAGATACCAGACTTTTTTTTTACCAATGGCAAAGTGTCATGGTGTCAATAACAAGTTTATTTAAACTCAGAGTAACCAATAAGGTGGTTATAACTTACTATACTGTAACCTTTTTAGAATGAGATTGCTGAGTGCAGTGTATGTCACGGAGGGATTGTGTCTACCTGAATCACCGTAACGCACACCTAATGTTAAAATCCTCATTGAGTCCTGGGTAGGTTTCTGCATTTAGCAATAACTGCCATCTAAATTTGATGACTTCAAGTAATGTGTCCCGGTCACCAACAAAAGGTCTGACTTGCTCCAACACTAAGAATTTAAAGCCCTGAAATCCAGAGCATTTGGTGCTGTGTTTCCCCAATGCGTTGTGAAGTTCATGGTTCCTGATTGCTCCACAGTGCTCCTTGATGAAGGCAGCAAGCCTCTGAGAGGTTTTGCTGATGTAGAAAACACTGCAGCTATTACAGATACCTGCATAAACCACAGTAGTGCTACTGCAATTGATAGAACCTTTGCAAATAACTGTGAAGCCGTTATGTGAAACTTTTAACAATTACCCTCAAGTATGTGAGTGCAAGCTATGCAATGTCTGCAGGGAGAACAAGCCCACTGGATGTTGGCAGGAGGAAAAAAAAGGGGGGTGGCCCTTAGTTGTTTGAAAGCTACTTGCAGAGTTTTTAATTTTTTGTAACTAAAGGTGGGGAGGGAGCCCAAAGCTTGGGACAGATCCCAGTTGCTACAGATCATGTCCCAATTTTTAGTGAGAATCTCTCTAATGGGGAACATGTCCCTGCAGATTAGAAGTGGGAAGCTGAGAGTGAACTCAGACACTCAGCCATAGAAGGGCCCATTTGTTTTTTTGTGGAATCCATGTTTTAGTCAAGGCGGGAAATTGGTGTAGCTTGCAATACTGACTTTAGTCAGCATACTTTGGAGCCAGGAAACTAATCATAGTAAAAACTCACTAATTTAACACTAAAATCTAAACAAGCAGTATTTGTGCACTCGGTGTTAAGCAAAAACTGTGTGCACAAGGATAATATGAAAGGTTTTACTAAAAATCTGGAATAAAACATTGAGAGCCTTTAAATTTGATCATTTCCTTAACCTGAGTTACCTGACCTTGTCTGTTCTGTGATTTAAAGGTTATGATTTGAAATCTACAACATAGAAGGTTATGATCAGGTTTCTGACTACACCCAATTTGCTGTGTGTTTGCAACATAAACAAGAAATTCACCTTGAAAGCAGAGTGAAGTAGAGTTCAAGAGATGAAATTTTATATCCAAATTAAAATCACATAAGTTATGATCTCAGAAATCTGAAAATTCTTTGTTGTATATGAAGCTTTAGCTGCTCCAATGTATTTCTAGTGACAGAAGAAAAAAGTAAATTAGTTGTTTTCTTCAGCATTCACACACACACACACACACACACACACACACACACACACACACACACACACACACACACACACACATATATATGTGTGTGTGTGTGTGTGTGTGTATATATACAAACAAATATATATATATATATATATATATATACATATATATATATATATATATATATATATATAATATATATATATATATATATATATATATATATATATATATATATACACAGTGGATATAAAATGTGTGGACACCCCTGTTAAAATGCCAGGTTTTTGTGATATAAAAAATGAGACCACAATAAATCATTTCAAAACTTTTCCCACCTTTAATGTGACCTATAACCAGTACAATGCAATTGAAAAACAAACAAATCTGTTAGGGGAACAATATAAAAAATAAAAAACGTACAATAAGCTGGTTACATAAGTGTGCACACCCTTAAACTAATACTTTGTTGAAGCACCTTTTGATTTAATAACAGCATTAAATCTTCTTGGATAGGAGTCTATCAGCATGGCACATTTTGTCTTGACAATATTTGTCCGCTCTTCCTTGAAAAAGTGCTCCAAATCTGTCAGATTGTGAGGGCATCTCATGTGCATAGCTTTCTTTAGATCACCCCACAGATTTTCTGTTGAATTTAGGTCTGGGCTCTGGCTGGGCCATTCCAAAACTTTAATTTTCTTCTGGTGAAGCCATTCTTTTGTTGATTTGCATGCATGCTTGGGGTCATTGTCATGCTGAAAGGTGAAATTCCTCTTCATATGTAATTTCCTAAATTTCTCATTTATATTATATTATATTCATTCATTATTACCAATAAGATTTCATGTCCAGTTGTGTCAAATACCTTGTTAAGGTCCCCTATCATGATTTTTGCTTCTTCTTTTCTATTTATAATATCATTCACAATTTCTCTAACTATAATATTCCCTTTTTGGTTTCAAATCCCTTTTGTACTATTTTCATGAAGTTATTATAATCATTATTATTCAAAGTCGTCAGTTTTTAATTGTCTTCTATCTTCCCTCATCCATATGAAATTAAGTATCACACGTCATAATTGTTTAAACATGTATAGCTCACTTAAACAAATCTCATTTTGTAACTTATTCTCTTTTTCTGTTAACTTTTTTACTTTCCATGTTTTTTTCACTACCTTCTTTTTTATTTTAAACATTCTTGTGCATATTGTATTACACTGTTCATAGTCTTTTCCTGAATCCGTTCTATTTCTCCTTTTATCTTTTTTATTTCCTTTATTACACTACTGCCTTCCTTTACTAATCTGTCTAAGTAACCTGATACTTCTTCTCTTTTTCCTTATAAAAATGTCTTTGCTTATATAACAATTCTTGTATTTTTCCTTGATTTCTTTCAAATAATTTATTTTCATTGTCAAAGTACTTTCTAGCATTATGATCTAATCTTCCAATGCATCGTATGTTCTTTTGTATTTTTCTTTCTCTACTTTTCTCAGATTATATGGCCACTGCAAAACATATCTTTTTATATTTTTCCTTAAATATCATCCACCATTCGGACCAATTTTTATAAAACGTTTTCATACTAATATATTTACATAACTGTATCACTAATCTCATTCCTTCATCATTCCATGCTTTCTAATTTATCTTTTTTAATTCCTTTGCCTATATATATATATATATATATATATATATATATATATATATATATATATATATATATATATATACACACACACATATATATGCCTTGTTTTCCATTATCTCTTGCCATATTGCAAGATGATCAGAAAATCTGGTTTCAACCTCCCCTTCTCCTATAACTAAACCTTCTGGTAGTATAAGGTAATCTATTTCAGTTCTATGCATACCCCTTTTGTCAGTCCATAAGTTTTTGTCCCAAAGTTTTAACTTATAGGTTCATAGGTTCATAGGTGTGTACTAGGCTAATGGCCTTGGAGCCTTTACAAGCCTAGCCCACAGAACTGCCTTGGCATCATGCCACCCGACGTTAATTCCCCGTGCTTCTATCAAGTAGAGCCACTGCAGTGATCCCCGAGGTGATCTTTCTATTTCCCATCCACTCATCAAGATTTCTCTTGAAGAGGGTCAGTGAGGTCCTCTGCTTGACATGTAGGGGAAGTCTATTCCAGAGCATGGGCAGTGTCTGGGTTATGAACCTGTCTGTCTAGCATGTTCTGGTGATTGTGGTAATGAGGTTGAGGTCTCTGGAGTGTGTGATGCGGAGGGATTGGGATTTCTTTAAATGTAGCATTTCTAACAGAGCTAGGTCAGACATGGCTTTGTAAGTCAAGCAGAGATCGCCTCTTAGTAGGCAATATGAGAAAGTGACTAGCTGGAATTTTTTGAGTCTGTCCATGTAGGACATGTGTTTAAGGCCTAGGATCCTCTTCTGAGGGACTTTTGTGGCCTCTCCAGCTGCTGCAGGTGTCTAGTGAGGTACATGCCAAATGGTTGACTATACTCTATGATTGGTCTGATGAGGGAAGAGTAGAGAGAAATGATGACCTCTTTCTTCCTGGATGCAAAACCCTTGGTAATGAGATGTGCCACATAGAAGGACTTTCTGACTACAGTGGCAATGTGGTGGTCGAAAGGAGACGTTGTCAACCTGTGTCCCCAGATCTCTTATAATGCCTTCAGTGTACAGTGGGTTCCCATCAAGGTGGTAATTAGTGGGAACTGAGTTTTCCCAAAGGGGATGACAACGCATTTTTTTGCATTAAGCTTAAGACCATGGCTTCGACACCAGTCATTGGTCTCAGTGAGGCCTTTCTGCAGGATGTCTGCATCACTTGGGGAGTTAATAATGGCTCTCAGCTTGCAGTCATCTGCAAATTTGGTCAGCCAGAGGTCCTCCATGTTGGCGTGAACTTCTGAGAAGTAGATGCCAAACAGGAAAGGACCCAGGACCGATCCCTGTGGGACTCCACTCATGACTGGTTAGCAGTCTGACTTGGAGTCCGCTACTTTCACACTGTGTGTTCTATCTGTGAGCGAATTTGCAACCACCTAATGTTATAGGGGATAATGCCTAGTTTGGTGAGTTTATCAATGACTCCTGAGTGAGGAATGGTATCAAAGGCTTTGGCCAGATTGAGGTAGGCTGCATGAACTGCCTTACCTTCATCCACCGTTCTGGTGACTGACTCAAAGAAGTCAACCAGGTTGAGCAGGCATGATCTACCTTTCACAAAACCAAATTGTGTGGGATCTAGAGTTTGGAGATTCCCTATTTCCTTGTTAATTAGGTCCATGACAATGCGCTCCATAGCCTTACGTATCAGACTCATCAGGCTAATGGGGTGATAATTTCCAGGGTCTGTAGTCACTCCTCCTTTATGGAGAGGGATGACTGTAGCAGTGCACCATTTGGTAGGAACAAAGCTTGAGGTGAAGCTGTGAGTGAATAGAGCATACAGATGTGGTGCCAGTTCACTTTGTAATTCATGTAGAACACAGCCAGGGATATTGTTGAGTCCCACGGAAGCTGTATTTTTGGCCTTGGCATTGCAGCTTTAACCTGTGCTGCAGTAATGTAGGGTGTCTGGCATTCTTCCGGTATTGAGATTGGTCCTTTAGGGCAGGAGAGAGGGGTAAAGTTGGCACTGAATCTGTCATCCAGTATGTTGGCAATATCTGTTGGCTCAGTATAGGAGGTACCATGGTGCAGTAACTCAGAGCAAATCTGGGCATTGCCATGGAGATTCTTGATATAACTAAAGAAGGCTTTGTGGTTGTTTTTAGTGTCTGATGCAATTCTGCCTTCATAGCTGGCTTTTGAGGTTTTGATGAGGGATCTCAACTTTTTGTTGAGGCTAATAAGACATTTTCAGCCTTGGGACTTCACCTTTTTCTGCATCAGTTTCTTCCTTCTGTTGTAGAGTTTATTAATGGCAGGGGACCACCAGACTGGCTTCCGTTTTTTGAAGGAGAGTGTCTTGGTTCTGTTGGGTATGTCTAGTTCCATGCACTTATGTAATTGTTCATACAGTGCATTGGTGTATGTTTCGGCAGTCATGCATCTATTTTTCCATTGGCATGGGTGCTGTGAAGTAAGTCACCTCTGTTTTAGGAGTCCAAAGTCAGCTTTGGATAAGTTTTTCATGGTGGATATCTTTGCGGAGGGTGTGGATGAGATGTGAATTTCCATGGTGATTAGTTTGTGGTTGGATTTAACCAGGGAGGAATTGACTATTGATGTAGAGCAATGGTCGCCGATGTTAGTAATAACCAGGTCAAGGATGTCGCTTCCTCTAGTGGGGGTAAGAATGAGCTGATCCAGGGCATTGGAACTGATGAATTCCAGGAAGCGTTGGGCCAGTGTATTGGTGCTTGAGTAGTTTTCCTAGTTGATGGAGGGTTAGTTGAAGTCTCCTAGGATGAAAGGTTGGGTCTTGATACATTCCAGGGTTCTTAGGAATGTGGAGTGAGAGTCTAGAGACATAGTTGGGGACCTACAGCAGGCTATGACCTGGATTGCAGTCTTACCCAATGTTAGCTGTACCTGAAGTATCTCAGATGTAATATGCTGGGCTACTAGTCTGGAGGTGTGCATATCCTTTAAGAATATGGAAACACCACCACCTTTGGAGCTTTTGCCCATGTTTTGGTGCCAAAAGGAGTGGAATGAGTTATAGCCTGGTAGCGCAGGGGTGCTTTCTGCTGCTTTAAACCAGATCTCCATTTCAGCTCAAATGTTGATGTTCTCCATTTTGAGGAGTACTTCGATGAGTGCATCTTAAGATTTAGACTTCTAGCATTGAGCAGCATGACCTTCCAGTTTCATTTATTTATAGCTGTTATGGTGGTAATTTGGTCTTTGGACCATCTTATAACTTCTAATATATTTCTTATATCATTTGTTTTCTTTTTACAGTTGTCTCTTAAATCACAATTAAAGTCTCCTGTTATTATAATATTCATATTTATTACTACGTAGTCTAAAATCTGATGACATAAGCTTTCTCTTTCTTTACAATTAGTATAAGCATATAATGTTATAATTCTATATACTTGTTATTTCCATTTTAAATATACAATGGTTAATCTTCCAATTTTTGCTAATGTTTCATCTAATAACTTTACTGTATTTCTACAGAATATGGCTGTTCTGAATAGCCCTATTCTGTATTTCTACAGAATATGGCTTTTCCAGAACATATCTCATTCCCCAAATTCCAGATTCTTTCCTCTCCAAAGTTTCTCCATTTGTAATCCTTCTTCATTTGTTAAAAATGTTGTGTCTTTTAATATAATTACATCTACATCACATGCATTACCACTCCAAAATCTCTATTCTTGCTATCTTCTTAATACTATTCACATTTGCAGAAAGCATTCTAAAATTTTCATTTTCTATTTTCCTTAGATTAATGGTTTCATAAGTTCATAGCTAATTACTAGGCTAGCATTCTGAATAGGCTATTCTAAGCCAAGCCACTTTCCCTCCCAAAGGTGAGAATCGAACACTGTCTCTTCTCTCTGTGAATCAAACACCTTAACCAACCCCATATCATTAGCTGTATATATTATTTTCCATACATTTCCTTTCTTTTCTCTTTTGTACTTATCACTTTACATTTTCTTTTTCTGTCTTTTACCAATATAACTTTTTTCCCCTTTTACTACTTCCCAATTTATGTCTTCATTTCAGAACTTTTTCTATGTCCTCTTATTTTTTCTCATCTAAATTTTCTTCTATATCTACTACTTCTGAAATTTCTTCTCTTTGTTCATTTTCTTCTCTCTCTTCTTCTTTTCCGTACTCTTATTTTTATTTTTGCAATCCATCCATAAATGTCCATTGTTCTTACATTTGAAATGTATCATGTCATATTTCCTCACAAATATAACATTTTCTTTTGTCACAATTATCAAATGTATTTCTTTTCAAAAAAAAAAAAAAAAAAACATGTTTTGGGTCATCTCTAGTATTTTATGACATGATTATTTCCCTGCACATTTATCATGCTTGGTACATATATACTTTTTTTAGTTTAATATTGAAATCTGGAAACTGCATTAATCAGCCAATGAAATAGTTGCATTGAAATGTGAAAATACGTAATGTCTAACAGGTAAAACACCAAAACTGTTCTAATCGCCAACCATAGCTTGACATATTTCGACATAGCTTTAGGAGACTCTAGTCACCCAAGCTATGCAGCGTAACTTACTGTTAGACTGTCAAGTCAATCGCACATGGTTTTTACTGTTTTGCAGGGGGGGACAAGCCTACTTGCACAAACCACACCCCCCGCAAATTATATATGCCAACTCCAAGATCACACTACAGTGTTGAAATGGGTAAATTCCCACTTCCTCACTGTACTGCAATCTCCACTCACAATCCCGAACTCAGACTACTGAATTACACTGCCCATTCAGTATTGAGTATTCATAGTAGTCTGGTTCGGCATTGTGCCTCTTTGAAAAGTGCCTTTCAACCATATGTCGTTCAGTCACTAGCAGTATGAGATTTCAATAGTAAACCAATTTTTTCTCTTTCTATTTTTAATACAATATTACAATCTTGGCCAACAGTTCATAGAAACTCTTTTGTCATAAACATTTGCAATGCCCAGTATTTCTTTATATAACATTTTCAAATGTCCTTTCAAATTCTCTCTTTCTACCTCTGTTCAGAATTGTGCATGGATTTTCTTTTTTGTTTCCTGTTAAATGCTTTTATCACATAAAGATTCAATGGGCTACAGTCTTTTTTTTCATATTCTCCAAGAAAATTTTCCATTGAAAAAAACAGTCTCAGATATTTAATGTCACAAAATGTCTCTGTTAATAAGAATAAATGTTCCTACCTCATGTGCTGTAGCACCCAATGTAGCTATTAAATTGTCCCATACCTCTCAACCTCTTAGAGCAAAATATCTAGATAATGGCCCAAAAGTAGGGATACTTTTCAAATATTGCTCTTACAAACTTAGAAAGTTGATAGAAAATTTGTATTAGCGCAAATTTTCTGAAGGACATGAAGTCTGAAACTTAAATGTGTGCCATTATTTTTTGACTTTGGTCCTCAGTGATTTGCTAGTCATATATAAAACCACAATTTTATGAGAAATAGAACAAAAATGAGGCAAAAATCTGGACATTCTGTGAAAATCTGGATAGTTGAGAGGTACACTTCATACCTGTCTATTTCTTTGTCTTTACTTTGAATCCTTATCACATACTTCCATTTTTCTTTTACTTCTGCCTTCTTTTTCTGCTACTTCACTTTTGCCTTTTTTTTACTTTCTCTGCATATTTCTTTCCACCTCACCACTATTATTCAGGATTGTCTCTACAGCCTCCTTTTTTATTTTCTCCATAATGTTTCCCCAGGAAACATCTCCTTCATTTTCTGGCTCATTCTGCACTACCATTTCTTTAAGTAAATCATTCCACAACCATGACACCTAGAGAGTTGTAATTACACATCCATCATTTGCTGACTGATCTCCATCAAACATGTCTTTGAAACATTTCCTCAAAATCCTGCACACATTCTCCAGTTTTGTTGTTTGCTTTCTACATTTGTTTCACCACTCCATCACCTTTCTCTCTCCAACTGCCTCAATGTTTCTCTGGGCCACCTCTGCACCTGGAATGGAAACAGGAAGTGCTTCTCCAAAATGGGTCTAGCTCACAAGAATGATGAGTAAGGGAAGTTCCCAGATGCCCTGGATAGATTTCCTCAGTAGTAGAAACATCACATTGTGTCTTCCCTTGAAAGAGCCCGTAAGCCTAGAAGGGCCTAGAGGTGCTAACCTAGTCAACAAAGGATAAACAAAAATAAAAAATAAAAATCCTTGTCAACCAAGGATAAACAAAAATAAAAAATAAAAATAACTGCCAAATAGCAGTGGTGCAAAGAAAATGAGATTAGCAAATAAGCAACACATAATAAAAGAGTTTTAATCCTGAATCTTATTTTGTATCTGACTTCATTGTAATAAAGTGCAATGCAAAATCTCATAGCTCTACTCAGATATTCTCTGGCAATGTTGCAGATCAAGGTAGAGAAGTACAGCTGCTCTCACAGGTAAAAAAAAAACAAAGCAGAATGAGACAGGTCTACTCTCTGTGTGTGTGTGTGTGTGTGTGTGTGTGTGTGTGTGTGTGTGTATATGTATATATATATATATATATATATATATATATATATAATCTACACACACACACTCACACACACACACACACACACACACACACACACACACACACACACACACACAATATATGTATACATATGGATCCCATTTGTTTTACCGAAATTCCATTTGTATGAAACTAACATTGCCGAGACCACTGCTTCGAAAATCCACAACTCAAAAACGTCAGTTTGCTGAACCACAAAAGACCGACATTACAGCTATTGAAACATGAAACACACAGTAACACACATTCTCTAATTTCTGCAGGGGGGCAAGCCCCCATGCACCCCCCGCAAATTATATACATACCAACTCCGAGATTGCACTACAGTGACAACAAGGGTAGATTTCTCCATCCATACTGTAATGCGATCTCCATTTAAAATATATGAGCACTGTACACTTTGTGTCCCATGACTTACATAGCTGTACACCTACCTGAATATCTGAAATGAACCTTAACTGGTATGGTGCTCTAGAAGGCATGACAGTAAACGTTTCCCGGAAATGACAATCTGCAAACTGACATTTCGGAGTTCTGAATTTTTGAAGAAGTGGTCTCTGCAATGTCAGTTTCAGACAAATGGAATTTTGGTAAAATAAATGGGACCCATTTTTATATAGATATATATATATATATATATATATATATATATATATATATATATAAAATATATATAAATATATATATATATATATATATATATATATATATATATATATATATATATATATATATATATATATCTACACATATATATATATATATATATATATATATATATATATATATTCCTGTCTTTTCCTTTCAAACTGTAGATAGTTTATTTGTGCAATCTACTGATTCATTTTCGAGAAGCTGATGCTTTGCTCTTTACTATTGCAACTGTGGCCTTAGCCTCTTTGTTAGCCAGACAGTAATTCTTCTTAGTGTAGTCTGTATTTTTTGTCTACTTTTTTCTGCACTACGTCTCTATTTTGATGACTTCCTGGACTTCTGCATTCCCTCATCAGCTTTCCTTATGTGCATTATTCCCATATCATATATGGCTCAGCAGCATATCCATTCTATAGTACTTTCATGAAGTTTTGAGGCACTGCCATTCTTCAATTCCACCTTTTTCATCTGCTTCCCAATGTGCTACAGCTCTGAGTGTTTACATGAACTCTTTTGCTTTGTCTCCAGTCAACTTTCAGGTCTTCAGCCTATTGTCTGATCACAGAGCCTTCTGTAACCACTGCTTGCAGATGATTGTGGCAACCAGTGATTTATGCTGGGAGGCAATTGTTTCACAGGGGATGACTTGGACGGTGTATGCCCTTTCTTTACTAGGACAAATTCTACATGACTTGCATGTTGGCCACTCTTGTATGGGATCATGTGACTGTCTCTTTTAGTGAACAATGTGTTGGCTACAATCAAGCTATTTGCCAAATAGAAGTCTAGGATGGCCTCTCCTTCTTTGTCCTTGTTGCCTCTCCCATGTGGACTCAGACATTCCTTACACTTTGTTCCATCTTTCCATTTATGGGCTTTCAGGTCCCTCATTATCAAAACTGGCTCATAGTGTCCTACATTATCTAGCAAGTCCTGTAACTGTTTCCTAAATGCACACTTGTCCTTACTATCAAAACCATACTGTGTGACATATGCTTAGATTATGAATAGTGCCGTTTCCTTACATCAGAGTATGATTACCATGTCACTAATTCTGATGACATCCCTCACTGTATTCTGAAGTCTCTCCCTCAACATAATTTCTATACCATTTTGGTCTGTCCTCCTCCTGAATAGTAGACGTTGGATTCAGTGCCAACATAATTTGCTGCACTGGCTTTTCATCTTGTCTCATGGATACAAAGGATGCCCAGTCACCTCCTTACCATTATGTCATTCACTTCCAAGCTGAGTCATGATGGTGAACCTGTACTGAGTGTAGCAATCAGTAGTCCATGCTTGGCAGGTTGATTAGGTTTACATCCAGCTTTTGTGCAAAGATCTATCCCAGGTTACCCAAGCTGAGCAACTGGACACTGGCCAGCAAGTAGAACTAGAGATGCTGGGCTCTATGGTGGACACATACTGTCCAATAGGGGCACATGGCTCCACTTTACCATTAGCATGGGTCCCTGGTGTAAGTTGAAGCAGGCTGGGTCTGCAAATAGTCATGCTGATTTTTGGTAACATTAGTCAAGCAAACAAATCACCTACAGCCAATTTTTACAATATCAAGTGGCTAACCCTGACATGGCGTACAGACTATGATACATATTCTCCTATCTAGATAATGCTGTGTACCACAGCTGATGCCAAGCGTGGTTGGTCTATACATCTCTTCCCCTGTACTTAGGTTCATAGGTTCATAGGTTCATACTAGGCTATCTGCCCAAGGGCATTTATAAGCCTAGCCCATAGTTATTTGGCTTTTGCCACCCCTTTAGTTTGAATAAAACTATGCCTATTATTTTGCTGTGCCTCTGTTAAGCAGTGACACTGAAGTAATCCCTGGGGTATATCTGCGATCCCCCATCCATTGGTCAAGATTCCTCTTGAACAAGGCCAGCGAGGTGCTCTGCCTCACATGTACCGGGATTTTGTTCCACAGCATAGGGAGTCTCTGGGTGATGAATCTGTCCCTCCAGCATGTTCTATTAATAACCGTGTCAAGGTTTAAGTCTCCCGCCCTTGTGGTTCTGAGGGATCTAGATTTTTTGAGGTGAAGCATATTCATCAAATCAGGGTTTGACATGGCCTTATATGTCAGGCACAGGTCACCTCTGAGCAAGCGGTATGAGACTGAATAGAGCTGGAGTTCTTTCAGTTGGGCATCATAAGACATATTTTTGAGACCCTTTATCCTTTTGGTGAGGAACTTTTGGGGCCTTTCCAGCTGCTGCAGGTGTCTGGTCAGATACATTCCTAATGGGGCATTGTACTCAATCATAGGTCTAATGAGTGATGAGTACAGGGGGGCGATGACCTCCCTTGATCTAGATGTGAATCCCTTCATGATCAGGTGGGCAATGTAGAAGGTTTTCCTAACTACTTTAGCAACATGAGTGTCAAACGAAAGGCTACTGTCAACCTGGGTCCCCAGATCCCTGATGACTTCTTCTGTGCTCAGTGGATTGCCACCTATATGGTAGCTAGGGGTAACCTTGTTTTTCCCGAAGGGTATGACTATGCATTTCTTGGCATTTAACTTTAGGCCATGGCTCTGGCACCAGTTATCCGTTTCTGTGAGGCCCTTCTGAAGGATATCTGTGTCAGATGTGTTTTTGACTATGGCCCAGTTTGCAGTCATCTGCAAACTTTGTCAGCCATAACCCTCCTGTGTTTGCTTGTACTTCAGAAAAGTAGATGCCGAACAAGAGTGGACCCCGGACTGAGCCCTGTGGGACACCACTTGTGACAGGCTTTGAGTCTGACATGGCTCCAGCAACTCTGACCCTGTGGGTTCTGTCACTTAGCCAGTTTGCAACCCATCTTGTGATGTATGGGTTTACATTCAAGCTGATGAGTTTTTGATGATACCTGAGTGGGGTATTGTGTCGAAGGCCTTTGCCAGGTCAAGGTAGGCTGTATGGACTGCCTTTCCTCATCAATGGCCTTGGTGACTGTCTTGAAAAAGTCAACCAAGTTTAAAAGGCATGATCTGCCTTTGACAAAGCCAAACTGGGTTGGATCCAAAGTCTGCAAGTTCCCTATGTCTTTATTTATGAGTTCCATTATGATCCTCTCCATGGCTTTGCAGATAAGGCTTGTCAAGCTAATGGGATGGTAATTTCCAGGGTCGGTGGAGGCACCGCCCTTGTGAAGTGGGACCACAGTCGCCGTGCGCCACTCCTTGGGTACGTATCCTGAGGTGAGGCTAAGATTAAACAGTTGTCCTAACTGCGGGTTTAATTCCTCACTGAGTTCATGGAGCACACAGCCAGGGACACCATCCGGTCCCATGGATGCTGTGTTTTTTGCTTTGGAGAGAGCAGTTCTCACCTGGGCGTTGGAGATGTTTGGGGCTACAATCCTCTGGTATAGATATCTCTCCTTTGGGGAGGGTGAGAAGTTTGCACTGAACCTGTCAGCCAGTATGTTGGCAATGTGTGTAGGTTCAGTAATCTTCACATCATTTTGAACTAATTCTGAGCATATCTGGGAGTTTCCTCCTAGGTTTCTAACATAGCTAAAGAAGGCCTTATGATTGTCTTTTGAATCCTTGGCGATTTTTCTCTCAAAATTTGCCTTGGATGATTTTATGAGAGCTCTTAGTTTTTACTTATAATGATCAAGGGTGTCTTACCTTTCAAGGATTTTGCTCTATCTTGTAGTAGCTTCCTCCTTTTGTTGTAGAGCTTGTTTATGGCTGGGGTCCACCAGACTGGACGCTTGCCTTTGGTACAAAGAGTCTTAGTTTTGTTTGGGATTGCCTGATCCATGCAGTCCTGTAGGTGCTGGTAGAAGGCATTTGTAAGTGATTCAGCGGTTTGAGTAATGTTTACCACTGGCTCAGGGGCCTTAAAGGAGGCCACACTAGTTTTTAGAAGTGTGAAGTCGGCTTTTGAGAAGTTTTTCACTGTAGCCAATCTACAAGGTCTTTTTTGTTTCAGGTGGGGGCGGGATGAGGACCTCCAGCGAGATTAGTTTATGATCTGATCTCACCAGTGAGGGGTATACTTCCGGTGTTGAACATTGTGATCCCATGTTCGTGATGATGAGATCAAGTATGTTTTCTCCTCTTGTGGGGATGGTGACTAGTTGTTCCATGGCATTTGAGTTTATGAACTCCAGGAACCTTTGGGCTAGAGTGATGTACTGCACCATCTGGAGTCTGTGTTGCTGATCACAACTCCATTTTTTGGTGTGTTTTTCAGCATGTTTTTCAGAGGTGGGAAGAGATCCACAGAGATACAGGGAAAACATGCAAACTTCATATAGGCATTGATCAGAGGTCAGGACTGAACCTTGTATCTTGACAATGGGTGTGAAAGACCTTAAGCGGTATGCCAACAGCCACGGTGGTGCAGTGGTTAGCATTGCCGCCTCACAGCAAGAGGTTCTCTGGTTCGATCCTCGGCTAGGGCACCTTCTGTGTGGAGTCTGCATGTCCTCCCTGTGGTCACGTAGGTTTCCTCCAGTTGCTCAGGTTTCCTCCCACATCCCAAAGACATGCTGTAGGTGGATTGGACACTCTAAATTGGCCCTAGACATGAGTGTGTGTATGTGCGTGTCTGCCTTCTGTGGAAGGTTGGGTGCCAGGCTGGCAACTTGACACCGTAAAACTCCACTGCCAATCATGAGCGGACAGGTGATCCACTGTGGTGACCCCTAACTGGGAAAAAGCTGAAAGAAGAAGAATAAGGTGTAGATATAGATATAGGTGTAGCTATATATATAGATCATATAAGGCAATCACTGAAACATGGTTTAAATTCCCACCATACCTGGGTTTAGTGCCTACTGTGTTTTCAGACCAACTGTGGTGGTGTGACCACATTTATCAGAGTCGACATCACCTCTTGGCAGATTCGCAGCAGCCCACAAATGGAACTTACTGATCTCAGTATCACAATAAGCAATATCAACTATCAGTTTATCACATGTGTGAGGGCAGCCTCCATGACCCGAAACTTCATTTCAGGTTTCTAAAAGTCATGGATGAACTCCTCATAATTGAGCTCCATATTTCTTTAACTACTAGTAGTTAGTAGTAAACTTTAACTACTCATCAACTGACTGGAGCACCTATATATCCAATGTAGGATATGCACTGAAGCTCTTAGAGCTAATTAATAAAACCTCAATGGACCAGATTTCTATAAGCCCAAGTATTCTCGGTCTGGTACTTACATATGTTCCATTGTCATGCACAACCCTCTCTCTCTCTCTCTATGATTAAGTCAGACCATAAGCTAGTAACAAAATATCAACACTCTTGAAATCAATATATGAGAATTCAAATACTTCAAGTGCACATACCTCAGATTCCATGAATTAGTCTTGAAATTCACTGATAACAGCATCACCCACAGATATCACCTCAGTAGAAAGTTTTCAAAGGAGCTTTATACTCACATAAATGTATGTTTTGAATTGGCAGTCCCATCTAGATACAAATATAGTAGAAAGCTTGAAAGCAATCCACCCTGGTGGTCCACCGACATAAATAAAACTTACAAAAAATGAAAATGCTGTTTATTGTATACAGCAGATCTAAAGACCCGAACATTAAGGAAAATCTAGGAATTTGACTAAGAATTTAAAAAAGGCTATTAGATCTTCTAAGGCAGCACAAGAACTCAGGGTGGCAGCTGAAGTCAAAGACAAGTACAAATCCTTTTTTAGTTTTGTTAGAAAACTTAAGACACAATAATGAACAATGTACAGAACTCATACTAAATAGCAAAACCTGATCAGAACCAGTGGACATTGCCAATGTACTAGAAAATAAATTTAGTGTAAAGTTCAGTTGTGAAATGACTCTCCAAAGCTGTATGATACTGTATCTCTCAAACCTCCATCATCACTAAAGAGCATGTACTGAAAGTATTGTCCATGACTAAGAACACTTCCTCCATGGGACCAGATAACTTACCGGGCTGTTTATTAAATAACACTAAACATGACCTAGTCAAACCTCTCCATTGTTTCATAGTTTCATAGATATTTACTACACTATTGATCAGTGGGGATCTTTAGAAGCCTAGCCATACATTTCCAAAAGGTTTATTAATCCAGTATTTTCAGAACAACTAATCAAAAGCCCATTGTCTTATAAGTACAAATAACCTAAAATGGCAGACATAAGTATGTTATTCCTATTCACTAAGGGTCAAGCGTGACAAACTGGGAGTGAACTTGTGGTTTCCCATCTACTCATCCAGCTTACATCTACTCATCCAGCTTACACTTGAATAGAGTGAGAAATCTACTTCGCTTTACATGTAGGGGAAGATGATTCTGTGTAATATGTCTGTCCAGTATATTCTGTTTAAGTTGCAGATGAGATTTAGAACACTTGAATAGATGTTTCTGCTACTGTTGACTCATGGATATGCAGTAGGCCTGAATGGATGGGGTTGGTATAGGGCCTGTAAGCTAGGCTGAGATCACACACCTGTAAGATACCAAGAAGATGGACTAGGCTTTGAGATGATCAGTGTAGCCTTTATGGTTTAGGCCCTTGATTTTCTTTGTGAGAAAGTGTTGTCATTCAAACTGTGCCAATTGTTTGGATAGCTACATACTAAAGGGACATTATGCTGTATGATTTGCTTAATAAGTGCAAAATACAGGGGAATGATCATCTCCTTGGATCTGGACATCATACCATTACTCATAAGCTGTGCAATAAAGAAGGACTTACTTACAAGAGTAGACACATGGTGATCAAATGATAGTTCATTGCCAATCTGGTTTCCCAGGTGCATCAATTCAAGGGTGTGTTGTGATGTGCTAGTTGCAGGGGATTTTATGACAAAGGAACTTACTTTACATTTCTTAGCATTTAGTTTTTATACAATGGTTCTGACTCCAGGATGTCAGTGTCTTTTGGGGAGTTTATAATGGCACCAAGTTTACATTCATCTGCAAACTTGGTCAACCATAAGCCCTTGACATCAGTTTTATATAAATAAATGCCAAAGAGAAGTGGTCCAAGGATTGATCTCTGAGGTACACTACCACTGACAGGTCTTTTGGAGGATGTGGATCCACATACCCTAAGGTTCTGGGGTTCCATTTGTGAGCCAATGTGGCATTCAGTGAGTTATAGGGGATTTAAATTTAGCTGAGTGAATTTGTCAACTATACCCAAGTGTAGGATGGCATCAAATGCCTTTGTGAGATCTAGATATGCAGTGTGTACAGATTTTGCCTCATCCATTACTTCAGTAAATTTCATGACCACACTAGAGCTGCCTTTGACAAAACCAAACTGACTGTATTGAAAGTTTGTAGATTGCCTATGTCCTTATTTATTAATTTCATGATCCTTTCCATGGCCCTACAGATGAGGCTGGTCAGTTGTATTGGTCTGTAATGAAACAGATTCATTGATGCATCATCTTTATGCAGGAGGATGGCTGTTGTGGGCTTCTACTCCACTGGCACAGATCCAGTTTGGAGGTTAATATTAAATAGCCCTCAGTTGATTTGACAAATCATTTTTCAGGTTAATCAGTAGGCATCCTATTATTTTATACAGTCCACAGTAGCAGCGTTCTTGGTCTTTGATAGTACTTTGAGGACTTGCTCTCAGGAGCCTAGAAGATGATGTCTGGTTGCCGGTATGTTGTGTGAGAGGGAGGATGGGTGGGGACAGTGGGGTGAATTTGGAGATAAATTTATCCTCTTGTAGATTGGCTATGTCTTAAGGATTAGAGTATGTAATATAACTTACTATTAGCTTTGCACATTATCAAGCATTATTTCAGAGGTTTCTAAAATAGTTATAGAAGGCTCTGGGGATATATTTTGCCTGGGTGTCTGATGAGGGACTGGAGTTCCTTGCTAAGTTTGGCTAGAGGCAGAGCAGTTCTGGTATTTGAAGGGTTACATTTATTTTTATATTCAATTAACTTTTCCTTTTATTATAGAGTTTGTTTATATTTGGGTTCCACCACAGGCATTTATTTTTAAATTTGACTTTGTATTTATTTTGGTAGGGGACAGATGCTTTTGTGCAGTTATTTATGTGTGCATAGAATTTGGCAGCGAAGGATTTTGCATTTATGAAGGGACTGACAGGGTCACCTAGCACCTAGCTTTAGAAGATTAGCTTTGACAAAATCTCTGGTGCCTGGCAAATTTGTTCTTTTATCAAGTTTGTATTTATGAAGTCCAGAAATCTGTGGGCATACATGTCTGGGAAGTACAAGATTTCCAGTTGATGGAAAGGTGGTTGAAGTACTTTAGGAGAATAGTTTTTTTGGCTGAAGACTTAGGGCTTCCAAACTAGTCAGGTAGGAGGTATGTGCAATGGGGGATGTAGAAGGCATCCTGTATTTAGCTACTATATAATATGTTTTTCTTTAATGGTAAGTTGGACATTGAGGACCTTCAGGTCATTGTCATTCCCAACAAGTCTGGCAGTGAGCATTTGTTTCAATAATGAGAAACTGCCATCTTTAATGCCTTCATCTAGTACAGTAGGTCTGAACATATGTTAGGCATTGACACATTGTACTAATGGGGTGTTTTCAATATTCTTGAACAAAATCTTCATAGCAATGCATATATTGATACATTCAAGTGTTAGCTGTGCCTGTAGGCAATGTTTTTCTGTTTAGGCTCTTAGCCTTGAGCAGCACTACATGCATGCTAGCAGAATTTTGCTTTGTTATGTAGGAAACTTATGAAGACTGACTTTGCCTAAAAGACACTATAGGAATGGATAAGATTGTTACCAATATATAAAAACTTTTGGAGGAAAGGTGCAGGCCATCCCTGGAAAAGCAGTCCAGACTGTCTACCATGTCATCCATACAGATATACATCGTGCTCCCTTTGAATGACACCAGACGTTAAGCCAAATGTCGAAGTTAATCATCTTTCATTCGTTTTGTGGCATCATTCTAGGTGAAGATAAAATGTTGCTCAGGGTAAGGTTCATACATGCCTTAGATGCATATTCTGAGAGTTCCATCATGACTCTCTTCATATAGTCCAGGGAGGTATGTCTCAGGTCATTTGCTTCCATGTGTACAACTGTGGTGCAATGCAAGGAACTGACTGCGTGTGTTATGTGGCAAATCCTGGCTCCTGAAAGGAAACTGCCCATGACCCTTTCCTTCCTCAATCTACTGAGTGGTGGATCAGTGTGTCTCACAATGGAATCTCCTATGATTAGGTTGTGGAGGTTTGCCTTATGGGATCTGAGATGAGACACCATATGATGTAAATGCACATTTTGTGGTGGGTGCTGCTCAAGTTGAGTGTTGTGAGGCTGCTGATGGTATTTTTTGCTGTGATTACTTCTGGGATGCCTTTGAGGTCTAGGTAGATTATTTTAAGAGCCGCATCATATGTGGGTCTATGTGCTTGATTCACAATGTCTGTGGGAAAGTGCAGTGTTTCTCACAAACTGACATTTGAAGTGTCTGTATGTGACAGCCTTTCCTCCAGTGACATTGCATAAGTACCTGTCTCACACATTGTATCAGATTTCTTAAGAATTAAGCGGTTGTCAGTAAACATGAGATAATTGTTATAAATTGTATCAGGATGCCTATTTCCACCAAGTTAGTTACAGAAATACTAGAAAAGTGCAAATCCAGGGTTTGATATGTTTACTGCGTGGGCTACAAGGAGAGTGGTAGCAAGGGTGATTTGCAATTAATTTGCTTGGGAGCTATGTATGTTGGTTAATGTAGGTATTAAATATCTCATAAGGCTAGAATTACTATGTTTTTTTTTTTTGTAAAAGGTAGATCCTGTCTAATGCGACCGAAACTGACAGTGGTCACACTGTACTCACAGTGTATCTTGATTTGCTGAAGGCATTTGACAACATCTCCCATGCTGGCATAATTATTTATTATTTATTTATTTATTGGCATTTGTTGACCGGGAAAGTCCACTGGGCAAAAGGTACCCATTTTCAGTGGAGGCCCGGGGAGAAAAGCTCCACATATATACAAACATCAGAAATAAATATGAAAACAACATATAGCAAACTATGAAGTACAGATCAGGAGGGAAGGCTTCACAATTAAGACAGGCTACTATTACTGAAGAACATAATTGCAAAAAGATATTATTTACAAATTAATATATAAACACCATATCCTAGGTTAAAAACTATATCACAAGAAAAGCAAGGTGTACAAGTACTAGAGTATTATAATTCAGTTGAGCTGATTTGAGAATTTATAAATAAATGGATTGCAAGTAGATCCCTGTGTTGTAACATGGATAGCAAATTGGCTAAAAGGCAGTGTAGCTGGCAAGGGCAACATCAAAGAACATGAAAGTGCTTGGACCATTTTTTGTTCAGTATTAGCATCTCTGACATACAAACTAAAAACCAGGATCTATGGCGAACCAAGTCTGCAGATGACTGCAAACTGGGAGTCATTGTCAAATTCTCCTTCTCTCACAGAAACCCTCCTGCAGGAACTTACACTTGAAAATGCCAGTGCATTACATATTGTACATATGTTTGCATATGTTTGTATGTATAATTCTCTCACTTGTAAACTGTTACAAAATTGCCATTGAATTTTATACCCTATAAATATATACATGTTTTCTGTGTTTTCTGTAAATTGTATAAATACTGTTGAAGCTGTTATCCTCAGATCTCCAATGAAAATGGGCTTGAGCTCAGATGGACCAAGCTGGTCAACAAATGCCAACAAAATAAATAAATAAATGAATATTGGATTAAATTAAATGCCAAAAAATCTAACATTGCTCCATTTGACAGACAAACCATCCCCCCAGCATATAGCATTGATAATATCCCACTTCAAAACGAAAATGTAGTTAGAGTCCTGGTAACCCGGATTGATAATTCCCTTTGCTTTGATCACCATGTAGTAACAGTTGACAATAAGTCCTACTTGGCACAGGTGATCTACAAGTGAATATCATCCAAATTTAAAGATGGTACTGCCATCTTATATTCAGTACTGATCAGACCAACTATAGTATACAATACTCCCTTTGGGATGTACTTCAACAAATGTATCTAACAGCTGGACTGACCCTAGACGTTCCTAACAAAGAGAATTAAAGGCTTAGAAATCCCTACGCTACCAGAAAATATTGGAAGCAGTGTTCCTCTTTTCTGTGTCTTACAGGCTCCTCAAAAACCTACACCTTGACTTACAATCAGTTAGAAACCAAGTAGTCCATGATATCAAACTGTCCCACAAATACCAGAACATGAGATATAAACCAGGGTATATAAAACAGGGTGGAAAGATAGACTTGTTGCTCAACTCTACCTGCAGATAAATCAGTGTTATCACCATCTCCCTTCAAACAGAATCTGGATATCTGGATGGGTATTCATAAATTCATACTGGACACAACTGGCTTAGCTTTCCTTGAGAGGGGAGGTACAGTTTACGGTGTGAACTGGGAAGTTGTAATGGTTGCAAGACTCAGTAACCCAAAACTTTCAATGATTCTGCCATCCATTCATCCATGCATCCATCTATACATCCATTCACAAACCCTTTTAACCATTATCACACATGAGGTCAGTGTGTCATGACAACAGTGACAATCACTGATATTAAACAAGAAGCACCAATGCAAGTAGTATTTCTTCAAGAGACTCACTTCTCTCTCAATCCTCAAGCTATACAATGGTTTAGGTCTTATCTGGTAAATAGACATCAAGCAGTACTTTGGCATAACAGTCTGTCTTCACTACTCCCAGTAAATATTGGAGTACCCCAAGGCTCTATCTTAGGTCCCCTACTCTTCTCCTTATTTATTAACAATCTACATATGAACATACCTCAAGCGACCTGCATTCAATATGCTTACGACTCCACCTTAATCTGTTCAGCCAAGAATATAGCCTCTCTCCACTCTCTCACCCAAACTGTTTTTAATAATGTTGAAAACTGGTTTTTGCAACACTGCCTATTCCTGAATCCCAAAAAAACAAAACTACTGCTTTTTACTCCAACCCATAAATCACCTATTCCAGTCTTCCCTGTAACCTCTAACAATGGTACCAACATAACTCCAGACACTACAACCCGCCTACTAGGTGTAACAATTGATAATCGTCTCAGCTTTGATGACCACATCAACTGCACCATAAAGTCTGTTAACAAAAAACATGGTACCCTCTATAGAATTAAACCCTTCCTTACCCCTTCTGCAAGGAAAACTATTGCCCAGACCCACCTAATTTCCACCCTTTCCTATGCCTCTGTTATATACACTAATCTATCCAAAAACAACCTCTCTAATCTCTCCACCTGTTATAATAGCATAGCTAGATTCATTACATGCTCCCCCTTTAAAACTCACCACTGCCTCAACCTCAAACAACTTGAATGGCTAGAATTGCAAAACCACATACTCTGTCAACAACTACTTATTACTCAAAAGATCCTATACCACCCTAACAACACTCCTATCCTCACTAATCTAATTACACCATATAAAAATCTAGCTACACTACGCTGTGCTAATAAGCTTTTAGTTTCCTCTATTAAATCCATCAACAAAGCCGGTGGTTCACTTTTCTAAAACACTGCAGTTAAAAACTGGAATCTGCTTCTTTCTGAATTATCAACCCTTGCTTCGACTTCTCTATTTAAAAAACATCTTAAAGAACATCTCAAAACTTATTGGCTTTGCCCATGTGCTAACCCAGACTCATATCTTTTTCCCCTTCCTTTTCTACTCCTCTAACCTATGCCTCCAAATCTAGCTATTACCCTTTTCTTCATAATATGAGGATAAAATATAACTTATTTTTCTCTTAACTGAGTCTTGCTCATACCTTCTCGTATGAGTATGATATTGTTTAGTATAATTTTTTACTAAAATTTTTATAGTTTATAATTTTTAATTTTTCTTTGAGCAATGCTGCCTCTGTATTTTCTTTATTATGTCTTTTTATATTGCTAACTTTGTCACTGTTCATGCTTGGAGCTTTTCTCCCAGGGCCTCTACTGAAAATGGACATATATGCAGCTAGACTAGCCTGGTCAACAAATGTAAAATAAAATAATAACATAAAATAAAGAGACTCACTTCAAAAGAAATTATACCTTTAGCTGGAATCCAAATGAATATATGATCTTATCTCACTCTTCATATAAGAAAAAGACTAGGGGAACTTTAATTTTATGGAAAAAAAATGTTACTATGCCTCAAATCATTTACAAATATAAAGATAAAGAAGGACTCCTAGCCATAGTAATAGTAAAATATAACAATAGACTTTGGGCATTCGTAAATATATATTGGTTTCCAGGTATCGGTGTTGGGACAATAAAAAAAACACATGGATCTAATAACTAGAGTATATAAAAGAAATTTGATTTTGGGAGATGACTTTAATTGTATATTGGATAAATCAGAGACCACAAGCAAAAAAAAAATGTACGTGTAAGTTCTATAGGGAAGCTACTTAAGAAATGGGAAGAAAGTTTAACTCTAATTGATACATTTAGTTATAAGGAGAACAATTCATTATTATTTTCACACCAAGACCACAGATTTGGGACACATACAAGATCTGATAAAAATCTTCAAATCTCAAGAGCTAAATTCAAAAATAATACAATTTTCTATAATCCCTTGCCCTTTTCAGACCATAATTCATTAATTCTCAAAATACATACAGATTATTGGAATAATTAATGAATTGTATAAGATATTTCCATTTCCAATAATATCATTGTTTCACAAAACTTTGAATGAAATTCTAGCACAAAACACAACTCCAATTTCTTGGAGATACTCCTTAATTGCACCCATTATAAAAGAAAACAAAGATCCTTTACAGTGTAAATCTTATAGGCCAATATCTTTTCTTAACAATGATTATAAAATCTTCATGTCAATATTAGTTAACAGAATTAAAAAATCTTTGACACACATAATAAATGAGGATCAAACAGGATTCATTTATAAAAGACACACACATGACAATATACAAAGAATTCTAACACTCATTGAATTTTCTAAACAGAAGCAACCAAAAAGCTCTAATAGTAGCTTTGGATATAGAAAAAGCCTTTGATTCATTGAGCTGGGATTTTCTTTTTAAGGGTTTAGAATTGTTTGAAGTTCCTACTAATTTTATTATGCTAAAAAAGAATATTTATAAAAAACAATTTGGCTTCTGTAAAACTTGGGCCATTTACCTCGAAGGCTATTGAAAGAACCAAAGGTACAAAGCAGGGATGTCTGATGTCTCCCATTCGGTTTGCCTTAGGAATTGAATTATTTGTCTCATTAGTACACCACAACTCTAATATATCAGGCATAGATGTATATGGTCAACTCAATTCAAAAATTGTGTTATTTGCTGATGATGTTTTACTCACATTATCTGTCTAGGAAAAATCAGTACAAAAATTAGATGAAATAGTGGAAATGTTTTATCATATTTCTGGCCTTAGATTTAACAAGGGAAAGTCTAATTATATACATTTGAATAAAAAGAGAGAATTTACATTAACTACAAATTGTGTGATAGGAAAACAAGTTTCCATAATAAAATATTTAGGAATAACACTATGTGATAATTTGGAATCTATGTTAGCCACAAATTATAGCTACATAATTAATAAAATCAAAATGTTAATAGTAAGCTGGAATAAAATGTTCTTGAGATTTGAAGACAGATTACAAATAAAAATGACAATACTTCCAAAAATTAATTACATTGCACAAGCTATTCCTATAGTGCCTAACAAGAAAATCTTGAAATAAATAAATAAAATTCTATTAAACTTTCTATGGTATCCAAAAAGAAATAGAATAGCCTATACACATCATATTAGATCTTGGGAAATTGGTGGAATTAAACTTCCAGATCTAGAATCATACATAAAAGCTACCATATTAAGAACTATCATTAATTGGCTATATTCTAATTATTCTTCAACATGGAAAACATTGCACACTATTATTTTTATAAATGAAAACAAAATAATTAAAAATTGTATATTAAGTGAACAAAATAATAGGATGTGGCACATATTGGCTGTTAATATTCAATATAATATAACAAAACCAACAAACTTAAATTATATAAATAATATTTACAATTTATTCAGACGATTTATATATACTAACATGGATATTACGATTTGGCTAGACTTGATAATACCCTTTAGCTCTACAAAGAATTTCTTCAATAAAATTCATAATGTTATTTTTAACTAGATGGGAGGGTAAAAACCTCACTTGTTGGCAACCTTGTATAGATAATCAAGTAGTATTAGACATTCAACAAATTCAGAATAAATATGACATTCCATCAGCAGATTGGTTGATACTACAAAGCATATTAGCATATGTTAAGGATCTTAATAGTAAAATTATTAATTATCCTTATAAAACTAGTCCAAATTTGATAAGTCTAATATCTGAAGTTATTTAAGACAATTATAATTGGATGAATCTAATTTCAAAATTATACAAACTATTGATAACGTATAAAACTAACCCTAATGCAAGATATTGGAATTTCATAGCAAAAGGATGTCACACTAATCTATCAGTTGAGAGTAAAACAAATCTTTTATGTTCTGTTAACATTTAACTAAAAGTATGGAAAATATTTACATGGCAATATATTTACAAGGCATTTATTACACCTGATAAATTAACCAAATTCAATTCACTTGATAAATCAATTTGTTGGAGATGTTCTTTAAACTGTAAAGCTGATTGGTCTCATATATTTTTTGATTGTATTAATATAAAAAATTCTAAGAAGAAATTACTATTTTTCTCCAAGCTATATTCACAGATACCTTTATTTTAACCAAATCTTTAGTC